>NC_053431.1:50415215-50560468 GCF_007990345.1 Gossypium hirsutum | reverse complement strand
TCATCCATACCCCCTTGTTGCCGTGAATTGAAGAAAGAAAACAAAAAAAAGGCCAAGGGGAAAAAGAAGGAGTAAAATCGGCTAGGTGGTGCTAGACTAAGGTAGTTTGATGTGTCCTTGAGATGCAGCAGTTTAGTAATGACTGAGTCTAAATAGCCATTTCAAATTTGAACTGTTGGTAACATGACAATCGGTCAGAGAAAAGTGTTCAAGAAATGGTTGTTGTTCATGTTATTTGGATGGAAATGGTGAGTTTTGTGTTTCATGTTTAAATTAGTGTGATGATAGAGGAGTGTTGAACTATAAAAAAATCGCTACCTTTTTGAGCTAGGCGAATGTGAGTTGGTTGTGTTGAATATTACATGCTGGAGAATGTGGATGAAGGTGCCGAAGTATGTTGGATTGATAGAGTTCCAAATTGATTTTATGTGTGTAGCAACGAATATACGTGGTCACATGAGTAGGAAATGAGTTATTGATATTGTAAAAGTAAGTACTAATCGAAGGTTGCTAAATTGCCATTTTTAGCCGAATATGTTTTGATCAATGAAGGAATTGTTGAAGAATATAGGTAACTTGGTGAGGTATTCGGCTTAGTGATAAATGAATAAAATTTAGGAATTGTTTTGGTTAGGTAGTATATTAAGTATATTCGGCAATATACTAAAGTAGACATGATATTACATTATATATTGAGCTTAATATAATGGATATGTGTATAGTGGTCATATAATGAATTTGGTTGAAATTTATGATATGGATTGCGAATGTGATAAAAATTCATGTTATTGGGTTAATATTGAATACCTTATTGTATTATTTAAGCTCAAGAACCTAAAGGAGAGGCTCCAACAAGGGGGAAATCGAAGGTCATCGAGTAGCCGACTCGGAATTATTTTACCCAACATAAAGTAAGTCATTAAGCATCTAGTTGGTATTAATTCAAATGGTCATAACGTTTATGTAATGATGCTGAATGGAATGAATAAATATATATATATGCATGTACGTATGTGATGATGAAAGTGTTGAATGAAAAGAAAAGAGGTGAGATGTTTGAGTTGTTGATCTCGGCACTAATGTGCGGGTATAAACAATATGACCATGAATTGGCGCTAGTGTGGGGTTTAAATTGTGCAGCACTAAGTGTGCGAATTGACTATGTAGCACTAAGTGTGCGAGTTGATTATGTAGCACTAAGTGTGCGAGTTTGACTATGTAGCACTAAGTGTGCGAGATTGATTATGTAGCACTAGGTGTGCGAGTGATTATATAGCACTGAGTGTGCGGACTTAATATGTTCTTGAATCATTATGGACACTAAGTGTGCGACGCTATTGAGTCGATCACGGACAGCGGATCGGGTAAGTATCTTGAGCTCATGGCTATAGGTGCTATGTTCTATATTGGAGTTGAGCTTGGTAAGTTTGAACCATGTGACAATAATTGAAGTCACGTACATAAATTTATCGTGAATGGGTGAAAGGCCGAGTTTATGATGTAAGAAAAAATATTATGAAAATGCCGAAACTATGATGATATATGAATGTAGCATATAGATAAACATAGTCGGAGAACTATGGTCTATGATGAGTAACTAGCCCGTTCCTTTTGTTTCTCTTGTGATAATGTAATGGATATGTATTGTTGATTACTGATTATAAATCACTCGGTGTTCTGCACCAACTTCTTGGACTCGTCCTTTTGCGTGGTCGGGCTGTCATCGAAGTCATCACACCGGATAGCAAGTTGGTACTTTCTTCTTAGTTGCTTAGGAGAACATTTCGGCATGTATAGGCTATTATGTTGTGTTTGAACTTTGATATGTAATCTTTTAGCCATGCGAAATGCATAAAGTTCGGGTTGGATCATACGTTAGGTCGCAAATCTTGATAATTCGACCTTTTATGCCATACGTCATGGTTGATTATTTGGTGTTAAAATTCATGATATGGCAATATGTAGTAGGGGAAGTTGACAATGATTAGCCTTGGCATGGTTAGTCATGATCATAATTTGTGATATGCATGATGAATTATTAGTTAGATCAAGGAGTAAACACGAAGTGGGCATAGTTGCTTTCGTAACAGATGCTGGCAGCAGCAGTGACATGAGATTGAAAAATCACTAAAAATAGTAGGAGTGGAATTAATTGATGAATAAATTATGTAATCGAAGTTCGATGAGTCTATTTTCATATAGAAGTAACGAAAGATCATATGGACAGTTGTTAAGAGATGATCAGGTTCTCGTGGGACAGGGCCAGAACGGTTTCTGGATTCCCTGCTCCGACTTTGGAAATTCATTATCAATTAACCAGAAATAATTAGGAGTCATAACATATATGTATAGATTCCTCTCTGAGTCTAGTTTCTATAGAACAAACGGCATCAGTATTGAATCTCTGTACAGGGAGATATCCAGGTCGTAATGCGCAAAGGTCAGCGTAGTCGACCCCAGTAACATGGAGACTTTGACTAATAAACTGTACTAATTGGCCCGACCAAAATTCTAGAAAAAAATATGTAGATGGGAATTGAGTCTATTTCGGCAAAATCACGAAACTGGATTTTGAATTCCAGAGCTCAAGATATGATTTTTAAAGCGACTAGTACGCAGATTGACAGCTTGTCTAGAAAAATTTTAATAAGTGGTTTAAGTCTGTTAACACCTCGTGTTCGACTCCGGCGACGGTCTCGGGTTCGGGGTGTTACACTGATTGGTATCAGAGCTATGGTTTAGTCGGTTCTAGGACTACCATAGCGCGTATGAGTCTAGCTATACATGCCTTAATGTTAATGTTAAATGTGTGATGACTTCTGACGGTTAAAATGTTTTGTTTGATTAGTAAATGGACCCCGGTAGAAGGAACCTTAGCGGATGACGTTGAGAGCGTAGCGGCTGCTCCTGCACAAGGGACGCCGCCTGTTGAACCTCAGTCATCTACGAATAATCAAGGTGAGGGGCTAAACAAGCCTTCTTTACCATGATGAATGAATGGGTCGCGCAGTATGCCCGAACCAATCGGCTGTCCAACAATCCCGAATTTGAATAATCCACCCCCGGAGCCAGTAATGCCATCAGTTACTGATCCTGTGAGGCTGAGTAAGCCACCTGTAGACTTGATTAGGAAGCGCGGGGCTGAGGAGTTCAGGGCCATAGTTACTGATGATGCTGAAAGGGCAGAGTTCTGGCTTGATAACACCATTCGGGTGTTTGATGAACTGTCATGCACACCCGATGAATGTCTAAAGTGTGCTATATCCTTGTTGCGGGACTCAGCCTACTATTGGTGGAGGACCCTGATTTCCATAGTCCCAAACGAACGAGTAACTTGGGACTTCTTCAGACGGAATTTCGAAAGAAATATATTAGTCAACGGTTCATTGATCAAAAGCGTAAGGAATTCTTGGAACTCAAGCAAGGCCGTATGACAGTATCTGAATACGAACATGAATTCGTAAGACTCAGTAGGTATGCCCGGGAGTGTGTAGCTGATGAGGTTGCTATGTGCAAAAGATTCGAAGAAGGATTGAATGAGGATTTAAAGCTGCTAATGGGTATTTTGGAAATAAAAGAATTCGTAACACTAGTCGAACGAGCCTGCAAGGCGGAAGAACTTGGAAAGGAGAAGAAGAAGGCTGAATTTGAAGCTAGAGACTACCGTAAAAGATCGACAGGTAAAGCCCCGTTCTCAGCCGTAAAGAAGTTCAGGGAGGACACTAATAAGTCGAGGACGACTGCGGGAATTTCCATCAGAGCAAGACCATCGACGGACTCCCGAGCTACTTCGGTAGCTAGTGTGGGCAATAATCGTCTAGAGAAACCTGAATGTCCCCAATGTGGAAGACGACACATAGGTGAATGTTGGGGTAAGTCTATTAACAGGGCCTGTTACGGATGCGGTTCGAAGGACCACTTCATTAGAGATTGCACGGAGCTTGATGAGAAGAATAAGATTCAAGGTGCAAGACCTAGTGGAGTGACAACTAGAGGTAGACCACCGAGAATTTTAGGAGGTAGGGGTGGTAGTCAGAGAGGGGCCTCTGATACGGCTGTTCGAGCCGAGAGCCGCACTCCTGCTAGAGCATATGCCATCCGCGCACGAGAGGAGGCATCCTCCCCTGACGTCATCACTGGTACCTTCACTCTCTTTGATACTAATGTGATTGCATTGATTGACCCTGGCTCTACTCATTCATATGTATGTGAAACCTTAGCATCCAGTAAGACTCTACCTGTTGAGTCTACTGAGTTCGTAATTCGAGTGTCAAATCCCTTGGGTCGTTACGTGCTTGTCGACAAAGTGTGTAAAGATGTCCCTGGTAATTCGAGGTTCTTGTTTTCCGGCGGACTTGATGCTTTTCCGTTTGATGAATTGATGTTATTCTTGGTTTGGATTGGCTGACCGCGCATGATGCGGTTGTAAATTGCAAAAGCAAGACTATTGATTTGAGGTGCGCAAATAACGAGGTAATCCGAGTTGAGTCTACGGACTTAAGGGGGTTGCCAGCTGTAATATCAGCAATGTTGGCCCAGAAATATGTGAGAAAAGGGTGCGAAGCATACCTTGCGTATGTACTTGATGACAAAGAGTTAGAAAAGAAACCCGAATTTGTGCCGGTGGTTTGTGAATACCCGAATGTTTTTCCTGAAGAATTGCCGGGTTTGCCACCTGTTCGGGAGATAGAGTTTGGTATTGAGCTTGTACCTGGAACTGCGCCAATTTCGATAGCTCTGTATCGTATGGCACTAACCGAGTTAAAAGAGTTGAAAGCTCAGTTGCAAGAATTGACAGATAGAGGTTTCGCTCGACCAAGTTTCTCACCTTGGGGTGCACCAGTATTGTTTGTGAAAAAGAAGGACGGAACCATGAGGTTGTGCGTTGACTATCGTCAACTGAATAAAGTGACGATAAAGAACAAATATCCGTTGCCGCGCATCGATGATTTGTTCGACCAACTGAAGGGAGCCACAGTGTTCTCGAAAATAGATTTGAGATCGGGCTATTATCAGTTGCGAATTCGAGATTCGGACATACCCAAAACTGCCTTCAGAACGAGATATGGTCACTACGAATTCTTAGTGATGCCGTTTGGGCTCACTAATGCCCCTGCGGTATTTATGGATTTGATGAATCGGATCTTCAGACCACATTTGGATCGGTTCGTAGTTGTGTTCATTGATGACATCTTGGTCTATTCAAGAGATGAGACCGAACATACTGAGCATCTGAGGCTAGTGTTGCAAATTTTGCGGGATAAGCAGTTATATGCTAAGTTTAGTAAGTGTGAGTTCTGGTTAAGAGAGGTTAGCTTCTTGGGTCATGTGGTATCCACATCGGGTATTCGAGTTGACCCGAGCAAAATTTCAGCCATACTTAACTGGAAGCCTCCGAGAAATGTTACCGAAGTTCGGAGCTTCCTAGGGCTCGCCGGTTATTACCGACGATTTGTCAAAGGTTTCTCGATGATAGCCACACCAATGACGAAGCTACTTCAAAAGGATGTTAAGTTCAAATGGACGGAGAAATGTCAGAAAAGTTTCGATCAACTGAAAACTCATTTGACTGAAGCACCAATTTTAGTGCAACCCGAATCAGGCAAAGAGTTTGTCATTTATAGTGACGCATCCCTACTTGGGTTGGGTTGCGTGTTGATGCAAGAAGGTCGAGTTGTGGCCTATGCGTCGAGACAATTGAAGCCACACGAGAGAAATTATCCGACCCACGACCTCGAACTAGCTGCCATCGTATTTGCTTTAAAAATATGGCGACATTATTTATTTGGTGAGAAGTGCCATGTATTTTTGGATCACAAAAGTCTCAAATATTTGATGACTCAGTGAGACTTGAATCTGCGACAAAGACGTTGGCTTGAATTGTTGAAAGATTACGAACTTGTCATTGATTACCACCCGGGAAAGGCTAATGTGGTTGCGGACGCCTTAAGCCGGAAATCGCTGTTTGCTTTACGAGCGATGAATGTGCACTTGTCTGTTCTACCCGACAATGTGTTAGTAGCTGAATTAAAAGCCAAACCATTGTTGATTCATCAAATTCGTGAAGCCCAGAAAGTTAATGATGAATTGGTTGCAAAACGGGCTGAGTGTGTTCTGAACAAGGAATCGGAGTTTCGAATGGATGATGATGATTGTTTGAGGTTTAGAAGTCGTTTGTGTGTTCCAAGGAATTCGGAACTTATTTCGATGATTTTGAATGAGGCTTATAGTGGCCGAATGTCTATCCACCCGGGTAGTACTAAAATGTACAACGATCTGAAACGTCAGTTTTGGTGGCATGGTATGAAACGAGACATCTCTGACTTTGTTTCGAGATGCTTAATATGTCAACAAGTGAAAGCAGAACATCAAGTGCCTTCAGGATTACTTCAGCCGATCATGATACCCGAGTGGAAATGGGATCGAGTCACAATGGACTTTGTGTCCGGGCTACCATTGTCAGCAAGTAAGAAGGATGCCATTTGGGTTGTTGTCGATCGACTGACTAAGTCGGCTCACTTTATCCCCGTGCGTACGGATTTTTCATTGGATAAACTAGCTGAATTGTACGTTTCTCAGATTGTGAGATTACATGGAGTACCTATTTCTATTGTGTCAGATAGAGACCCAAGATTTACATCGCGATTTTGGAAGAAATTGCAAGAAGCTTTGGGTACCAAGCTGCATTTTAGCACCGCTTTTCACCCCTAAACCGATGGTCAATCCGAGCGGATAATTCAGATACTCGAGGATATGTTGAGATGTTGCGTCTTAGAGTTCTGTGGTTCATGGGAAAGATATTTGCCTTTGATTGAATTTGCTTATAACAATAGCTTTCAATCAAGCATTAAGATGGCACCTTACGAGGCTTTATACGGTCGCAAGTGCCGTACCCCATTATTTTGGACTGAACTTAGTGAAAGTAAAATCTTTGGGGTTGATTTGATTAAGGATGCCGAGCAGAAAGTTCGAGTAATTCGCGAAAGTTTGAAAGCCGCTTCGGATCGTCAAAAGTCGTATGCGGATTTGAAAAGAAAAGACATTGAATATCAGGTTGGAGATAAAGTATTTCTCAAAGTTTCACCCTGGAAGAAGGTGCTTAGATTTGGTCGTAAGGGCAAATTGAGTCCGAGATTCATCGGCCCGTACGAAGTCTCCGAACGAGTTGGACCAGTTGCATACCGATTAATTTTGCCCTCTGAGCTTGAAAAGATTCACGACGTCTTTCATGTTTCAATGCTTCGACGCTATCGATCTGATCCATCGCACATAATTAGCCCATCAGAGGTTGAAATTCAAGCCGATATGAGTTATGAAGAAGAACCGATGCGTATCCTAGCTCGTGAAGTGAAGGAGTTGCGAAACAAAAGGGTTCCGTTAGTGAAGGTGTTATGGCTCAAACACGGGATCGAGGAAGCTACTTGGGAAACTGAGAGCTCGGTGAAAGAACGATACCCAAACCTATTTACCGGTAAGATTTTCGGGGACGAAAATTTCTTAAGTGGGGGAGAGTTGTGACAGCCCTAATTCGACCCTAGTCGGAATGTGGTTTCGGGACCACAAAACCGAGTCATAAAATTTAGTTAAAATTTTATTTGCATATCTTATATGTGTGATAGTACTTGTACAAAAATTTGATGTTTTAATTTTATATTAGGAATGTGAATTTTGCTTGAAAGGATCTAGTTGAAAGACTTGGAAAATTATGATAGGTAAATAAGTAAGGACCAAATAGTATTAAAGTGGGAAAGTGTTGTCCTGGCATGTCAAATTAGCCAAACTAAAGCATAGTGGCCGGCCATGCTATGGGTGGAAACATGTCTCCAACATGTTATGCTAGTGATGTATGTTAAGAAAAATAAAATAATGAGCATGGTGATTAAATAATGAAAGGAAGGGTGATGAAAAAAAAAATAATATGGTCTCATCCATACCCCCTTGTTGCCGTGAATTGAAGAAAGAAAACAAACAAAAAAAAAAGTGTTCATTCTTGAACATCCTTGGCCGAATAGAGGAAAGAAAGGAAGGGGAAAAGCTTGAGAAAATCAGCTATGGTGGTTTGCTAGACTAAGGTATGTTTGATGTTGTCCTTGAGATGCATGCATGTTTTAGTAATTGACTTGAGTTCTAAATAGCCCATGTTCAAATCTTGAATCTTGTTGGTAACATGAGCAATCGGTCATGAGAAAGTGTTCAAGAAATGGTTGTTGTTCATGTTATTTGGATGAGAAATGGTGAGTTTTGTTGTTTCATGTTAAAGTTAGGTGAATGATGATAGAGGAGTGTTTGAACTATAAAAAGAATCGGCTACCTTGTTATGAGCTAGGGCCGAATGTGAGTTTGGTTGTGTTTGAATATTACATGCTTGGTAGAATGGTGGATGAAGGTGCCGAATGTATGTTGGATTGATAGAGTCTCCAAATTGATTTTATGTGTGTATGCATGACCGAATATACGTGGTCACATGAGTAAGGAAATGAGTTATTTGATATGTGGTAAAAGTTAAGTACTAAATCGAAGGTTGCTAAAATTGCCATTTCTTTAGCCGAATATGTGTTTGATCAATGAAGGAATTGTTGAAGAATATAGGTGAACTTGGTGAGAGTATTCGGCTTAGTGTATAAATGATATAAAGATTTTAGGAAATTGTTTTGGTTAGGTGTATGTATGATTAAGTATATTCGGCAATATACTTAAAGTGGGTACATGATATTACATTATAATTATTGAGCTTAAGTATATGGATATGTGTATATGTGGTCATATAATGACATTTTGGTTTGAAAATTTAATGATATGTGATTGCCGAATGTGATAAATAAATTCATGTTATTGGGTTAAATATTGAATACTCTTATTTGTATTATTTAAGCTCAAGAACCTAAAGGAGAGGCGTCCAACAAGGGGAAATCGAAGGTCATCGAGTAGCCGACTCGGAATTATTTTACCCAACATAAAGTAAGTCATTAAGCATCTAGTTGGTATTAATTCAAATGGTCATAACGTTTATGTAATGATGCTGAATGGAATGAATAAATATATATATATGCATGTACGTATGTGATGATGAAAGTGTTGAATGAAAAGAAAAGAGGTGAGATGTTTTGAGTTGTTGATCTCGGCACTAAATGTGCGGGTATAAACAATTATGACCATGAGATTGGCGCTACGTGTGCGGGTTTAAATTGTGCAGCACTAAGTGTGCGAATTGACTATGTAGCACTAAGTGTGCGAGTTTGATTATGTAGCACTAAGTGTGCGAGTTTGACTATGTAGCACTAAGTGTGCGAGATTGATTATGTAGCACTAGGTGTGCGAGCTAATTATATAGCACTGAGTGTGCGGACTTAATATGTTCTTGAATCATTATGGACACTAAGTGTGCGACGCTATTGAGTCGATCACGGACAGCGGATCGGGTAAGTATCTTGAGCTCATGGCTAATAGGTGCTATGTCTATATTTGGAGTTGAGCTTGGTAAGTTTGAACCCATGTGACGAATATACTTGAAGTCACGTACATAAGATTTATCGTGGAATGGGTGAAAGGCCGTTTAGTTGTATGATTGTAACGAAAATAAAATGATTTATGAAAATGCCTCGAATATCCTATTGATGAGTATATGGAATGTGAATGCATGATTTGGTATGATGATTGAACCGATAGGTCGGAGGAACTATGGTATGGTTCGGTATGGATGGAGTAACTAGCCTCGTTCCATTTTGTTTCCTCTTGTGATAATGTTATTAATGGATGGTAGTGTATTGCTTATGACTTACTGAGTTATAAACTCACTCGGTGTTTCCTTGTCACCCATACTAGGTTTCTTGGACTCGTCTCTTTTTGCGTGGTCGGGCCGTCATCGAAGTCATCACACCGGATAGCAAGTTTTGGTACTTTCTTCTTAGTTGGCTTAGGAGAACATTTCGGCATGTATAGGCTATTATGTTGTGTTTGAACTTTGATATGTAATCTTTTAGCCATGCGAAAATGGCATAAATGTTCGGTTGGGTTTGGATTCATACGTTAGGTCGCAAATCTTGATAATTCGACCTTTTTATGCCATACGTCATGGTTGATTATTTTGGTGTTAAAATTCATGATATGGCAATAGTGTAGTAGGGGGAAGTTTGACAATGATTAGCCTTTGGCATGGTTAGTCATGATCATAATTTGTGATATGCATGATGAATTATTAGTTAGATCAAGGAGTAAACACGAAGTGGGCATAGTTGCTTTCGTAACAGATGCTGGCAGCAGCAGTGACATGAGATTGAAAAATCACTAAAACTAGTAGGAGTGGAATTAATTGATGAATAAATTATGTAATCGAAGTTCGATGAGTCTATTTTCATATAGAAGTAACGAAAAGATCATATGGACAGTATGTTAAGAGATGATCAGGTTCTCGTGGGACAGGGCCAGAACGGTTTCTGGATTCCCTGCTCCGACTTTGGAAATTCATTATAAATTAACCAGAAATAATTAGGAGTCATACCATATATGTATAGATTCCTCTCTGAGTCTAGTTTCTATAGAAACAAACGGCATCAGTATTGAATCTCTGTACAGGGAGATATCCAGGTCGTAATGCGCAAAGGTCAGCGTAGTCGACCCCAGTAACATGGGAGACTTTGACTAATAAACTGTACTAATTGGCCCGACCAAAAATTCTAGAAAAAAATATGTAGATGGGAATATGAGTATAGTTTCAGGGAAAATTCACGGAACTGGATTTCGAATTCCAGAGCTCAAGATATGATTTTTAAAGCGACTAGTACGCAGATTGACAGCTTGTCTAGAAAAATTTTAATAAGTGGTTTAAAGTCTGTTAACACCTCGTGTTCGACTCCGGCGACGGTCTCGGGTTCGGGGTGTTACACTTGATTGGTATCAGAGCTATGGTTTAGTCGGTTCTAGGACTACCATAGCGCGTATGAGTCTAGCTATACATGCCTTAATGTTAATGTTTAAATGTGTGATGACTTCTGACGGTTTTATTTAGCTAAAGATGAACACTAATGGCTTGATTTTCATGCCTTTGTTTTATTTAGCTATAATTATTAAATAAATACCCATTTTTCCCTTTATTAATACATATATAAATAATTTGAAATAAGGCCATATATGTCCATTAACCTTTTAAAAGGCATAATAACCACATAAGGACCTCTCGTAAACAAAGCCAAGTGAAATAGGCACTTTTAACATCTAGCACACAGCTTTTACATTTTACGTGATTAGATCCTTTTTGCAAATTAAGCACAAAAACAGTTAAATTTTCACAGAGACTTTTACATATGTCAATTCACTTATAATAGGCACGAAAAAATAATAGTAAAATATTTTTATAACTCGAATTTGTGGTCCCAAAACCACTATTCCGACTAGGGTCAAAACCTGACTGGTACACCCCATTCTTGTTGGATCAGTCCTCTTTTACTTAACACAATTTGGCCACTTTCTTCTTCAGACTTATAATTAATTTTTAACTTAATTAATTTTAGATCAAAATTAATTATAAAATATGTATAATAATCATTATTAGACCGTCCTTGGCTGAAAAATAATCAGCCTTGCTCTTTATTCACTTGATGTAGAAAATTTTGTTTTGTTCTACAACAACAAGCTAAATCGAGCAAGGAACACAAAGAAGAAGATCCTACAGAGATAGAACCAATGCAACCAGCTAAAATCCCTAATGAGGCAAAACCAACTGAACCAATGACCGAACCTAACACGGCTACCTCAACATATAGAACTCATTCGCCTTGCCCAAATCTTCATAATGAGCTATCAAAGTTGATGGACATAACGCAACATATGCAATGGTGGCAACAAGTGTAAAGCCCGATTTAGACCCTAATCGGAATGGTGGTTTTTGGGACCTCGAATCCGAGTCAGAAAAATATTTTAAAATTATTTTTGTGTTTATCATGTGTGAATTCATATCTGTGAAATTTTCGTGATTTAATTGTATCGTTTGGGTGTCCGATTAAATAAAAGGACTTAATCACGTAAAAAGAAAATTTGATGGTTTATAGTATAAGGGCCGAATTGTTAGTGGCTTTTTAAATTGAAGTATTTAAGTTGTAATTAGCCATTTCATTACTAGGGGGACGGTGGTAAGTATACCATATGGTTTTATAATATTTTATTAAATATATATATGTGTGTAAATTAAATATTATTTTATATTAAGGTATAATATATATTATAAGGCATAGACGTGAAACCCATATCATGTGCATTAGCTTATTGTTTGGATGGTAAAGGATATATATATTATATGATTTTATTATTATTTCAGTAAGGGCATATGTGAAAACTAAAAATTATAAGCTTTATAATATAAAATATATTATAAAGTAAAATATGAGTGCGCATATGTTTTATTTCACCTATGCCGAAACAAAAGAAAAGAAAAAGAAATAAGGGAAGCTTAGGTTTGGCCAACTCCCAAGCTCAAATCCAAGGTTCGTTCTTTGTCGGTTTTTGATAATTTTTATGTTTTGGAGATCGTTGCTTCGAGCGCTTCAAAACCCATGCTTAAATTTTGAATTTTGATGAATATTTTGAGTTATGCCATTGATGGAAGCTTGTGATTTTTATGGTTTGATGGTGAAATATGAAAGATAGGTGTTGGGTTAACATATTTTATATTGGAATTTTTTATGGTTTTGAGTAATTAGGACTTAATTGCAAAAATAAAAATTTGAGGGACTAAAATATGAAATTGATGAAATATATGGACTTGTATAGGTATGGGTAAAATTCGGCCCAACATAGGTATATTGAAATTTTGTATATTTTTTGTTTTGTGTAATAGGGACTAAATTGTAAAAAGTGTAAATGTCAGGGGTAAAATGGTAATTTTCCCATTTATGTGTTTTTAGACTAAATTTAATGAAAATATGTTTGAATAAGCTTAATTTGAATATGTTTAGATCATGAATCAAAGAAATCAGATTTAGATCGGGGGAAAACGAAAGTTTTCGACTAGCTGTTCTGTTCCGTTTTACATTGTCCGAGGTAAGTTTATAAACAAATAGACGTATATTTTAATTATATGTGAATTATATATGTTGAAATGGAATAAGTATATATATGTATAAATTAGTCGAATGTGTACAAGCTTGACAGCTATGTTTATGAATTCGTCTCGACCAAATTACAATTTTCGAAAGTCC
The DNA here is from genome assembly GCF_007990345.1 of Gossypium hirsutum. Lineage (NCBI taxonomy): Eukaryota > Viridiplantae > Streptophyta > Magnoliopsida > Malvales > Malvaceae > Gossypium > Gossypium hirsutum. Next base: position 50,547,278 of record NC_053431.1, on the reverse strand, counting down.
CGTATGAACCTTAGGAATAGTTAGGATATATATGTCATGACATAGGATTCCGATATATGTGTGTGAGTAAGGCCATGGCATCGATATGTGACTCCAATATATGTGTGCGAGTAAGACCCTGTCTGGGACAGTGGCATCGATTTGTGGTTACATGTAAGACCACATCTGGGACGTTGGCATTGTACGATATATGTGATTATCCGAGTGTCCTATCCAATTCTGAATGGTTCATCAGGCAAAGATAAGTTGTGATCGAACTTGTAAGACGAGCTTCATGAATAGGTACGAGCTAGTTGATTTCCTATTTGAAAATAAGGTAAATTGGTCATTGGATATGTGATATAAGTTGCTAATGTAAATATACGTGCATTGGTGAAGTATATTCGACCATATGTGATGTGTATGCATGTGATATTATATTTTGATTCATGATTATACATATATGAGCGAAAATATATGTATTCTGTTAAATGTGGATTTGATGTATAGTATGTGCTTGATAAATGTATTTTACGATTGTGGAAATGTACATGAAAATTGAAAACATGATTTGATTTTGTTGTAACGAATTGAATTAGTTGGTTGTCTACTTAAAATAAGGTAAGTATGTGACTTGAAACTTGTTTAAAACTATGTGTGATACAAATAAGGATTTCATGTGAACTTGGTAAGAACATTCGGCCTTTGATATTTAGATATATGTAAAAATGGTTATGCATATTCTAGTCGGATGAATAAAAAGTATATGTACTTCATGTTTTATTATGATTCTCAAGCTTATTTATATGAACATATGTATAAATGGTTATATATGGGACTATTAGCTTTGAAAGTTGAATGAAATTGGTTAATTTGTTCATGTGGGTATTCGGCCTTGTGAATGTTATGGAATAATTTTCAATTATGTACATATGTGATTATTGAACAATCGGCCATTTATCTAATATATGTAGAGGAAATTATTTTGTGATATGTGAGCTTATGTAATTGCACGTATGTGAACTAAATTTATAAGGACTATTTGACTTTGAAAGTTAAATGATAGTAGGTTAATTTGGATATATGAGTATTCAGCCAAGGTGACGTTAATAAATGAATATGTATTTAAAATATGAGCTTATAAGTGTTGGGATCTAAATGAGTTATGATAATACAGTTTGATTTAGTTTAATTAAGCTGATAATTTGATTGAGTTGTTTATTTTCTTATGACTTACTAAGCTATGATAGCTTACTCTGTGTTTCCATATTTACTTGATTTTATAGATTTTGAAATCAAGTTACGAATCCGGGAATCGTCAGAGGAGCTTATCACGCTATCGACTGTCTTCGATATTTTATAAATTGCGTTTTGGAACTATGCCATGTATAGATAGCGTATGTTTTGGATAGGTTGGAAGTTATGTAAATGAGCCATGCAAAAATGGCTTAAATTTCCTTACTTGAATATGACTTTGTTTGGTTGTGGCTTCAGTCCATTTTGATTATTATGTTGTGAATTTGGGATGGGTAGTTTTTGTGATATTTATATTGTACGCTGAAGTAGTTGATCATTGGGTTGTGCATATAGTTGATTTGGTTATAGATTATGTATAGGTAAAAAAAATGTATATGTGAGAAAACGGGGTTCCTATAATTGCTTAGTGTTATTATATGAATGGAATTTATAAAATACTCGAATATGCTTCGGGGTGGTTAAGGTCGATGTTAGTACATGTGCTATAAGCTATGTTTAGTACTTGGGAAATGGTATACTAATTTTGGCTCAGTACCGAAGTGAAACAATTAAGTTAAATACGCATGTATTTGAATGAATTTTAAATGCTTAATTTTGGTAAGGATAGCTATATAATGTTTTGACCAAATAGTTACAAGTTGGATATGTTATTTGGATTTATTAGTTTAGGTTACTTTGTGGTTTGACAATTGCAAATAAAATAGGATATAAAATATGTTTTAAAATGTATTCGGTTATGCTTATAATAATTTAACTTGATATTTAGCTATTGCTATAGCAATGTATGGATTCAGTAAAGGTACTTAGATACGGTCATTATTAGTCAAACTAAAAGTGCATAATTTGGAGTAGTTCCTTAAGACACTTTGTAAACCAAAATATAACATAGGCGTATGTCTTGTGCATATATGATGTATGCTTGAATGACTCTTATTTAATAATAATAAAAAAACAAATGCAATTACTTGTGAACTTGTTTGTTCGAATTATATTATAGTCACAAAGCTTAGTAACTTTAAATTGCTGGCCTAAAACTTGCATAAACAATTTACGACATTTGGTATTTTGTTTTATTTTTGTAAGTGTTCGAATGCTATTTAAGTTTTGAGTACATGATTTGATTAATGTATTGATTAAATAATTATGACTTGAGTCTCAAGACATGTTCATTGACTTGTAAGTGTGACGTATGTTTAATATGGATTTAGTCGAATTTCAACATATGACTCGTGTAATTAAAGTGACTTATATTTTTTGTTAAGTTTTAAATAATCATATGTTGCACGTATGTATACAAGCACTCGAATGTAACTTAAGAGAATGTGTAAATTTATGAAAGATGTGTCTTTTTTGGTAATGCTTCGTATCCCTAAATTCGGCAACAGATAAGGGTTAAAGGTGTTACAACAAGCTTACTAAAGATACTCAAAAATACAGGATGACTTAATGAGATGCGCTTTTATGAAAATATTTCATGACCTATTTATTTTTGTACCTGAATTTCTAGACTTTATATTTGAACCATAGATTCCAATGTCAAAAAGGGAACAAGGAAATTCAAGCAAAAATAAGGACAATGGAGCAAAATACGAGTCAAATTTTGAGGGGTTTGCAAATAAATAAGAAAGAGGGATCTTTACTTTATTTTATTTCTTAAGATATTTAAAATTTCTAGGATTAGTTTCTTTTAGGATATCTTTATTTCTTGTTTCTTGCATAATAAGATAAGAGGTGGAAATCATCAATAAAATTGAACAAATTGCAAAATAAGAAGTGAGGCAATAGATATGTACATGTCTAGGATTAGATTTACTTTGGAAAAGCTTAGTATTTAAGCAGTCAAACTTGACTCACCTCCTTTTCCTAGAGTCCTACCTAGTGTACAATATCTATTTACTTCTATATTTTTTATTTCTCTATTGTTTTTAATAATAGGAACATTGTTCATCTTAAGTAAGGGAGACCAAAAATTGAAATTGTTTTTTTTTTTCAAAATACATTACTCTTGTAATTATGATTAAGTTATTTTTTGTTAAAAATTTGAATTTTTATTAATTATGCTAAACTTTAGTATAAATAAAGTTCTATTATCTCAGTAATTGCTATGTTAGCTGAAGTACGACATAATGTTACTCTTAATATAGTTTGTAAATCGTATCCTAAAACTTTTAAATCCTTAGGAGAGGTAGGCATGCATGAAAGTTTAAGTTTGTAGAATTTACTTAGTAATTTCTTAAGGCAAAATCCTAGGAAGCATGGAATTTTGAAAATGACTTAGGCAAACATTTGTTTGGACCGTTTAAGACTTTCAAGCCAACCTTAACGAATATTTATCCTTTGAAACCTAACTTTGAGACCATATGGCCTGATTTTATTTGAACCTTTGCAATATTAAGCCACCACTTCTCTCATAATTATCTCTAAATTGTCTCGAACATTAGAGTCAGTCTATCCAAGATATTCTTTAAAAATAAGTTTGAGGGAGTTGAAAAGAAGTATTAGATTCTCAAAAAATTTGTAGTACATATAGTAATATGATCGAAAAAAAAAAGAGAAAGAAAGAGCATATGTATTTAAAAGAAATAGATATATGACGAGCATGCAAGAACTCCCATGCAAAATGAGTTGGTGTATTTGAAGGTATTTGTTATGAAGGTCCAATGCAAGTTGAGACTAGGGTTTTTTAACTTAAATTTATCTATCTTTTATCTACCCCTAGCCTAGCCACGATACAACCTATTTAAAAGACCTTTCAATTTAGATTTTTGTGCTGGCTACAGTAGTGGAGAGAAATTGATAAGTTCAACATATGAAGGCATAAATTAAACTTAGTGATTGTAGTTTAGTTTAAATAAGGGTGTAAAAATTAATTGGTAAGAATTAGCATAACTTTATTGAGAAAGCATTTAGTCTATTCTTGCTATCATGATAATGATTTAGAATAATTCGAAAAATATGTATACTTGAGTTGCGTAATTTCAAAATTCTTATTCTTGAGCATAACTAGACTAAACTCATAGTTACGGGAGGAATGTGATCTAAAGATATTTTTCAATGGTGATTTCAAGAAATTTGTTTTTACAATCTGTGCATTACTTGAGACAAGTAATGAATTAAGTTTGGGGGTGTGAAAACACAAAATATAGACTTTTTCAGCACCTTTTGAGCTCTAATGCAGTTTCATAGTATTTTTTTCGAAATTCATACTTTAATTATAAAATTTGAACTTAAATTATTAACATATTTAATTTTAATTATTTTTATAAAAAAATTTCACAAATTTGGTTTATTTTCGACAGTTTTGCACAGAAGATGAAAATTGGCTCGGTAGTCACCTCAAAAGGCTTAAACTGTAACACCTCTATAACCCGTGTCCGTCACCGGGGTAGGTTATGAAGAGTTACTGATCCAAAATTTAATATTTTAAAAACATACACAATAAAAATAAAATAAAAATATACATCGCCAAACACAGTTAAAGATCAAAATTCAAACTTGTATCGACATTCAAAGGTAGCCATATTCACATGGCTTATATATAAGTACATCTCAAAATATCATTCGCTTAAGTCTATTCCATACATGCCATACTAGCTCCAAAATATAGTAGTACCCCAAAATGATAGATAGTGTGACCAGTAGCTGACGATTCCCTTTCCGAGCAGGTAACTGGAATCAACAATCTATAAAACAGAGAACGCAACAAACGAAGTAAGCTTTCAAAGCTTAGTAAGTTTTAAGCATCACAAATAATTAAAACTTATCAAAATTCAAAACATTCATTTAAACAGACTTATTCTCAATTCAAATTGCTTCATGGCCGAATACACATAAACATAAACATAGATTCTCAGCACATATTTTTCTTTTACTAAAAGTTCATGCGATGCATTTAAATCAAATAATCTCATATAATAACAACATTTGATCGAATAGGTCATTGTTTTACTCTTAGATATAACAATCATTCACACTTAAGTATCATTCTTTGATACTAATAATTCACAAAATACATAAAGAAATTTTAACATATAATTCATATACAAATATACCATGATCGATTAAATCATTCTCATATTCGCAAATATAACCATCAATCATATTTATATATATATTCTTCTTTGATGGTAATGATTCACTTCGAAATCAATTACCGATGAGTAAGTAATACGTACCTGAACATATTAAATGTATAGTATTTACTCGACGACGGTTTACTGCGAACATTCAATATCGTAATCTTACTTAACTTACTGGCATTAAGCCTCTCAGGTCTTAGGACTTGAAACCAATTACCAGCACAAGCCTGCGAGAATTTAAACCCGATATAATACCAGCTCAAAGCCTGCGGGACTTTAGCCCGGACATATTTTCAGCACGTAGCCTACGAACCTTAAGTCCGGATATAATTCCAGCACATAGCCTGCGGACCTTAAGTCCGGATATAATTCCAGCACATAGCCTGCGAACCCTAAGTCCGGATATAATTCCAGCACATAGCCTGCGGACCCTAAGTCCGGATACACATCAAATATCATGCATATTTAATCATATATTAACACAACTTGTTCAACATATCACATTAGTAGTCATTTGCTATGTTCAGATATAAGCTCCATATGAATACCATCATTTACATTTCGATTCGAAAGTCATACATGAATATCACATATCCATTTCACCATTCAAGCTTAACACATAGTGACCATTCGACTATAAGTCATATACATAAATTATTTATCACACAACTTAATTCAAGTAGAACCAAAAGGTCACAATTCATCTAATATACACATATCAAGGCATCATCAATTAGATACTAAAGGTGACTACTCAAAACTTACCTCGAATATTTTTGAACAGTCTCGGATCGGCTATTCAACTACTTTCTCTTTTCCCTTGTCCAACCTTGGTTCACTATGCTCTTGAGCTTAAATTCAACAATTTTAAACTAGTCATTGTTCGACTATTCAAGCATTACTTTCAGAATATAATATATATATATACGACTTTCACACATATAGATCATAGTAAGTTTATAAGAAAACATTAAGCAACTCGTTAACAAATTTTTATCAATATTTACCACATAATCACAAATTCACAATAAGCTGTCTTCCTGAGCAACAGTCACTAAATTATTTATAATTGGAGATACGAAACTCCAAATCAATTTCTGTAAAATTTCCCTAAAAATAGACTCATATATCTTTTACCCATATAATTTTCAGAATTTTTAGCTTGGCAAATCAATACCATATTTTTCTTAAAGTTTCCCCTGTTTCACTATTTGACTAATCTAACCACTCTTCACTATAATCAAATTTCTCATTGTACAGAATTCAAAATATGTCCTCATTTATTTCATTTGAAACTAGACTCATTAAGGAGTCTAAGAATTAAACTCCATCATATAAAATTTTTTTTACAATTTATCATGATTTTATAAAAACAGAACAGGGGATCTAGAAGTCATTTTGACCTTGTCCTACATCACTTCAAATATCTCATTATTGGAAATTCTTTTGCTTTCACAGTTTCTTTTATAAGAAAATAGACTCATTAAGATTTAATTACATAATTTATTTAGCTTCTAACTCAACTCCCACAATTTATGGTGATTTTCCAAAATCACATTACTGTTGCTGTCCCAAGCAGATTTATTACCAATTCATTCTTTCACACATTCTTTGCATGCATGTTATTTAAACATGCATATCACCAATCTATCATCACATATCTATAATTTCACTTAAGCATAATCTCTATTTCATCATTTTAAAACATTCAACACCGACTAGTCACGCTTACAAGCCTAAGCCGAATATCATTTTAGACATTTGAGAAATCATTTCTCACTCAACTTATTACTTTATACCATATTATCTAAATGAACTAATTATACTTATATAAACACTATCAAAGCCGAAACCTATGCATAACATTACTCATATCATTCAAAATCACATTCAAAAAAAATTGTGAACAATGTCGAATCCTTAAGTGTTCCAACATCTAATTTACTCAATTCAACACATCAAAACAACATTTGTTCAAGAAATCAAATATAAAATGCATAATACTTGAACATTTATACCGAATTTGCTAGCACACAAGACCTTTGGCCGAATGTCATTAAACTCTAGTCACCTAAATTTTTATTCTTTAAAACACATCCAAAACCACATTCGGCACCTCCAAATAATAATTTAGATATTCTCAAGTTCATTCACAAGTACAATTATATAACATATAAAGCATTAAACATTTTTCAACATGCTCATGAGCATGGTTTAAATAAATTGATGATTTTTTTTGAAAATCAGGGTTATGGTAATAAATTCAGTTCACTAATTGTGAAACGTTTAATTCTTCGAATGGATCAACATGACCGAATACCCATACACATATATCTATAAAAAAGAACTCAAATAACACAAAAATCTCCTTTCCAAAGTGCATATATACACATACATACGGCAACTTCCATTCTTACCTCCCAACAATGAATTCAACTTATTCAATTAAGCTACATTAACATATAAAAACATCTTCCAAAAAAAACTCATCAAATTATCACAAATTTATCTACTTGCCGAATGGTTTTATTTATTCAAGAATTCATGAATCTAAACTATGGGTTAACTAGACTATACACTTATCAACTTAATCTCAATATCAATTAGAATAAAATCACAATGCATACCTTTCAATTGAAATAGCCATGGCCGAATGCCTTGGTTTCTTTTTCAATCTTTTCTTTCTTAATTTCGGCAATGAAGAAGAAAGATGAGCATTCTTTAAATTTTGTTTTCTTTACCTTATTTTACTAATTATTATTTTATTTCAAAATAATGCAAATTCTTATTATAATATTTAATTAAACATATATATTGCCCATCAACAATCATTATGGCCGGCCACCATAATCAAAAATTGGATATTTGACATGCAAGTCCAAACTTTTTGTGACATGCATTATTAATAGACCCCTTTTTAAAATTACCTATCACCTTCCACAATTATTTCACATAAGTCCTATTTAATAATTTCACATACAAATGACAAAATTAGAGCATGAAACTTTCACATATGCATGAACATATATAATAAGCATAGAATATAACAATTAATTATTTTTATGACTCGGTTTTGTGGTCCCGAAACCACTTCCCGACTAGGGTCAAATTAGGGCTGTCACATAAACCATTGGGGCAATTTTCTGCATCAGTGAATCAAGAGCAAGGCTAATTATTTTTCCAGACGAGGATGGTCCAATAATGATTATTATACATATCCAAAATTAATTAGATTAAGATTTAATTATAAGCCTAAATAAAAAAAGTGGCTCAATTGTGCCAAGTAAAAGAGGACTAATCCAACAAGAAGGTGGCAGCCCCAACTGTCTATATAACTGACCCAATCAGTTGATTTTAACTTATTTTCAAACTTGCAAAACATCCCTCGAACTTCTCCTAAATGCCATTCAACCCTTTCCACTTTTCATGCCTTTTACTTTTTGCCCCAAGCTAAAAATAGCAAGTTTGAATCACTCAAACTTACTCAATGCATGGTCGGCCAAGGGAGAAGGAGTGGCTGATAATCATTTTCTATTTTTAGCAACCATTCCCACATAAAAATACCCTTATTCTCTTCCTCATTTGACATAACACACAACTCACATCCCACACACTCCTCACCTTTCTCTCTTCCATTTCCTTCTTTGTCTTCCCATTTTCTTTGTTTCATTCCCTTTCCGATTTCCCCTTTTGAAAAAAAGCTTGCATCCCCCTTGGAGTAGTAACATTCAAGTGTTCATGAAGATCTTGAATCAACAGAAAAAGCAGAGAAGAAGAGGAGTGCACTAGGCTGGCTTTAGAGAAATAATGGGATTAGTTTTCTAGTTACTTTCTCTTTATTTTTTTCTCAATTATGTTGTGATCATGATTATGAATATTTTTTGTGATTTTGTTCCTGATTTAATTAAAATGACTTAAATTTAATTTGTGTTAGATTGATTGCATTTTGTTTGCTTAAATTGTTAAAATCATGTTTGTGTTGTTATTGGCCTTGATAAATTGTTCAATTAAATAAAACCATGCTTATATTATACTTGCATTATAATTGTAAGGTAACGAATGAATTAATTATTAATCAGATTTAAATTATAATTAATTGACACAGTATTTAATTGGTGTATGTTTAATCTTCTCAGGTAGCTGAGGGTTAAATTAGTAATGGTATTAAACGATACTTTAGCCTTGCATAACTTGCAAGATTATTGTGATTAAACTGTTTCAATATAGAAATGTGTTGTTATCTCACTTAACCTTATAATTTCTTATGAAAAGTGATTAATTATTTGAATTGACATAGTAATATGTTCAAGAGATTAGTTAAATTAGTAAGTATGTATGTGCATTAGTTCACAAAATACCAAGTTGCTGTGAAGATATTTGTAACAAGATGAACATGTGATTAGTAATTCTAAGTTAAAGAATGTAATTGATCTAACACATTTATGTCATATTGATTATACTCATTTTTAGTAATCGTTCATTGGAATTTTTACTTTTTATTTTTCTTAGATTACTGAGTTAATTTTTAGTTTTTAAATCACTTCTTCAAAAAAACATGTTTCTCTTCACTAAATTGTTTAAAGTTACGTTTCATAAATATTTTCTTTCACAGTCCCTAAGGATATGATAACTTGTAACACCCCTAATTTAACACCTCTTACTCATATTTGATTCCGGAATAGGGTACAAGGCATTACCGGACTTATACACAAGCAATCATGTAGAACCGAGACATTAATTTCTATCCAAATTTAAAACTTTTCAAAAATATTTGTATCGTCCCTTAGATGAGCCTACGAGCCCAAAACATACATTGGGAGTGGTTCGAGACTAAACCGAGAACTTTGGCAACTCCCCAAACACTTAGAAAATTTTTCATAAAAACAGGGGTCACATGTCCGTGTGGTTTGGAACACACCTGTGTAGGTAGGCCGTGTGGTCACACACGCCTGTATCCCTAACCTGTGTAACTCTCTGTTTATGACATCATCAACAAATTAGGGTCACATGGCGAAGGCACACGCCCATATGCTAGGTCGTATGGGTGATTTAATTTTCATAATTTTTCATAAAATAGGTGCAGACTTCACACGCCTTGAGCACACTCCCATGTCCCTAGGTCGTATCCTTTACACGGTTGAGACACATAGCCGCGTCTCTACCTATGTGGCCAATTCGAAGCTAAAATTTAAAAATGCAGGGGATACATAGCCGGATCACACACCTAATGGGCAAGGGCCTAGACACACGCCCGTGTGTCACATAGGGCCTAGACACACGCCCGTGTCTACCCATGTAGACAAAAATAAGGCTATTTACCAAGCTTTTTTGCCACCCTTACTTGCACCAACCTACACAACATCAAACAACACCAATCCAAACATATACTCACAACCAATTTAGCCACAACCAAGACATCCACACATCAGTGACATGCTATTTTCTATCACATACAACATTTCATAATTATCATCACAAACCATGCAATAACTCCATTTATGAAAGGCATTTCTATATGTATAAATACTTAACCAATATTAGCCAACACCAAATGGCCATTTACAAAATGAATAAAGTACCATTACAAGCCAACACATTTGGCCAAATTAATAATGATACATATCACAAAAACACCAAGCCCCTATACATGCCATATTCAAAATATCTAAACTAATTATACCCAAATGATCAAATTGATAGTGTGATCGATGCTCCTACTACTTCCTATCTATGAGTTAGCTTGGCGACACTATAAGAAATGAAAAGGAAAGGGGGGTAAGCTTTAAGCTTAGTAAGTTAGTATGTAAATAATAGTCAACTTTAACCATACAATAACATAATGTAAATTAGCACAAAATCATCAAGTGATCATAGACATATCTTACTCTTTTGCATCCTTACCAATAATGCATCTTAAACTGAGATCATTTTTCATGAGATTTGCATACGTACCTGTACCACTTTATAACATATTCATAACATTTCACATCTTTGACATAAACTTTAAATTACTCGTTGAACCACTTGGAATACTAAAGGATACTCGGGAATCAATACACATAAAATCATACTAATGCCATATCCCAGATATAGTCTTACATGGGATCTCATACCAGTGGCAATAGCCCAGCTACGGTCTTACACGATTCTCATATCGATGCCATGTCCCAGACATGTTCTTACACGAAATCTCATAACGATGCCATATCCTAGATATGGTCTAACACGTAAACTCATAACCCTAATGTCATGACATTTGTATCCTAACTATTCCTAAGGTTCAACCGAGAATTTCACCGTATCGAATCTTTACTGAATGAATCCATAATGATAATTGTACAAGTCATGCAATAACAAAATATTAAATACATAATATAAGTGGCATTATTTACACACGAACTTACCTCAGTACAAAATATGGCTAACTAATTCGATTTATTCCACAACTTTGTTCTATCCCTGATTTAGGTCCGGACTCCGTTTTTCTCGATATATAATATAAAATTTAGCTCATTTAATTATTACATTGTTCGAATCAGTCCAAAAACCATACTTTGGCTAAGTTACAGTTTTGCCCCTATACTTTCACATATTTACAAATTAGTCTTTAGGCTCGTAAAATGAAATGTACTCATTTTCTTTGTTACCCATGCTTAGCAGAGCCAAGCCTACATCATGCTTATACCAACCCACATTTTTTATCAACTCACATTTCTACTACCCATTTTTATAACTTTTATAAATAAGCACTTTTTAGGTGTTTTCATCAAAAATCACTTAGTAAAAGATGTTTATCACACATCACACTTTCATAATCTACCATGACATATCAAAATACATGCATGTCACAGATGGTTCAAACCCTAAGAATCAACCCTAGCTCAAATAAATGGAAGAAATGGCTAGATCGGTTGATAACAACTTCAAAAATGTAAAGAACATTAAAAATGAGGCTATAATGCACTTACAATCAAGCTTAAAAGTTGAAGAAACCCTAGCTATGGTAACCTTAGGAATTTCAGCTATGGCATGGAGAATATAAGAAAAAATTGACTTAAGTTTCCCTTTTTATTCTTTTATTAACCAAATGACCAAAATGCTTTTTTTACTAAACTTTTAAATTTTACTTATTCATGCCCATTTTTGTCCATAAAAATAGAAATTGGTCAAATTTCTATTTAAGAACCTCTAATTAATAATCCATAGCTATTTCATGCTTAAAGCTTCTAGAATAACATATTTTGCAACTTTTTCAATTTAGTCTTAAAAATCAAATTGGACACTCTAACAACAAAGTTTCTTAACGAAACTTTCACACAATCATGCAAACATATCATAGACCTCAACACATTAATAAAATATTTATTTCTACTTCAGATTTAAGGTCTTGAAACCACTGTTCCGAAAAGGCCTAAAATCAGGATGTTACACCTAACCCATACCCGTCGTCGTAGCAGGGTTTAAGAGCATTATGAGAAAATTCAGAACATTTTCCATTATACTATGTAAATTATTATTCATTTACCGATATCATCCATAACGTCCCTTGATCAGGCCCTCAAGGCCCAATACGAGCATTAGAATCAAATCAAGACTTAATTAGAACCTTAAAGAATTTTTCGCGAAATTACAAAACTTTTCTAGGGTGCAGGGCTCACACGACTGGGTGGTCCAAGGGACACGCTGGTTCGACCTTGGGACACACCTATGTTAAAGGTCATGTTTGACCTCGTGTAACTCTCTGACTTGCACACATGGCCATGCCACACGCCCGTGTGCTAGGCTGTCTGGTTAACTAATTCAATTCGAAAATAGGTGCAAGTTTCACACGGCCAAGACACACGCCCTTGTTCTAGGTCGTGTGGCACACACGGCTGCGACTCACTCCCGTGTCTCTGCTTGTGTGCTCAATTCTGAGCATTTTGTTTCTTAAAATTAGGGTGTAGGGGACACATGGCCTAACCACATGCCCGTGTTACCAGGTCGTGTGTCACACATGGTCTAGACACACGCCCGTGTGTCTGTCTGTGTGGACAAAATGAAGCCATTTCTAGTTTCATTTCTCACCCAAAATTTCACCCAAGACCTGCACTTGAAACACACATACAATACCAACCATTCCAAGCATTCAAAATAGGTAATTTCATCATTCAACATGACATATCATTGCAAGCACAATTGGTTATAAACTTACCTTGATATAACTTAGGCAATAACAACATTTGATCACATGTACTCAACTTAACTCATGTATATATATCATAATAGCCTTAACTTAACTCATGTATATATATTATAATAGCCTACATAAAAACATCAAAATACATGCATGTCATACATGGGTCAAACCCTAAGCATCAACCCTAGCTCAAATAACTGGTAGAAATGGCTTAGATCAGTTGATAACAACTTCAAAAATGTAAAGAACATTAAAAACAGGGCTAGAATGCACTTATAATCAAACTTGAAAGTTGAAGAAACCCTAGCTATGGTGACTTTAGGAATTTAGGCTATGGCATGGAGAATATGAGCAAAATTTGACTTAATTTTCCCTTTTTATTCTTTTGTTAAAGAAATAACCAAAATGCCCTTTTTACTAAACTTTCAAATTTTACTTATTCATGCCCATTTTTGTCCATAAAAATAGAAATTGGTCAAATTTCTATTTAAGGACCTCTAATTAATAATCCATAGCTATTTCATGCTTAAAGCTTCTACAATCACATATTTTGCAACTCTTGCAATTTAGTCTTAAAAATTAAATTGGATACTCTAACAACAGAATTTCTTAACGAAACTTTCACACAATCATGCAAACATATCATAGACCCCAACACATTCATAAAATAATTATTTTTAGTTTGGATTTGTGCTCTCGAAACCACTATTCTGACTAGGCCCAAAACGGGGATGTTACACCTAACCCATACCAATTGCCGTAGTAGGGTTTCGGAGCATTACCAGAACATTCAGAACATTTTTACATTATACTATGTAAATTAATATTCATTTATCGATATCATCCATAACATCCCTTGATCGGGCCCTCGAGGCCCAATACAAGCATTAGAATCAAATCGGGACTTAATCAGGACCACAAAGAATTTTTCACGAAATTACAAAACTTTTCCAGGGTGCAGGGCTCACACGCCCATGTGGTCCAAGGGACATACTCGTGTTACCCTAGGACACACCTGTGTTGGAGGTTGTGTTTGACCCCGTGTAACTCTCTCACTTGCATAGACAACCATGCCACAAGCTCATGTGCTAGGCCGTGTGGTTAATTAATTCAATTCGAAAATAGGTGCAAATTTCACACGACCAAGACACACACCCTTGTTCTAGGCCGTGTGACACACGCGGCTTTGACACACGTCCGTGTCTATGCTCGTGTGCTCAATTCTGAGCATTTTGTTTCTCAAAATTAGGGTGCAGGGGACACACGACCTAACCACATGCCTGTGTTACCAAGTCGTGTGTCACACACGGTCTAGACACACGCCCGTGTGTCTGTCTGTGTGGACAAAATGAAGCCATATCTAGCTTCATTTCTCACCCAAAATTTCACCCAAGACCTGTTCTTGAAACACAAATACAATACCAACCATTCCGAGCATTCAAAATAAGTGTTTTAACCATTCAACATGACATATCATTGCAAGCACAATTGGTTATAAACTTACCTCAATTTAACTTAGGCAATAACAACATTTGATCACATGTAATCAACTTAACTCATGTATATATATCATAATAGCCTCAACTTAACTCATGTATATAAATCATAATAGCCTACATAGAAACATCAAAATACATGCATGTCACACATGGGTCAAACCCTAAGCATCAACTCTAGCTTAAATAAATGGTAGAAATGGCTAGATCAATTGATAACAACTTCAAAAATGTAAAGAACATTAAAAATGGGGCTAGAATGTACTTACAATCAAACTTGAAAGCTGAAGAAACCCAAAATATGGTGACCTTAGGAATTTCGGCTATGGCATGAAGAATATGAGCAAAATTTGACTTAATTTTCCCTTTTTATTCTTTTATTAACCAAATGACCAAAATGCCCTTTTTACTAAACTTTCAAATTTTACTTATTCATGCCATTTTTGTCCATAAAAATAGAAATTGGTCAAATTACTATTTAAGGACCTCTAATTAATAATCCATAGCTATTTCATGCTTAAAGCTTCTAGAATCACATATTTTGCATGTAACACCCCAAACCCGGCCTAGACGTTACGATCGAATCCGGTGTATCACATTGAAACGTTACTAGAAAGGTCATGTTTTATCTAAAGTCTTTCTTAGTGTTAAAAAAATATCCTCGTTATAGATTAAAGTGAATGGAAGCTGTGCACCAGGTAGGAAGCCAGAAAAAGAGGAGGTGAATCAATTAAACTACTTAAGTACCTAGCTCTCCACGGATTCAATCCTAGACATGCACACAACCATTGCCACACTTTAACTGAGTGGTTGTTCAGGGAAAACCAATTCGTTTGAAGCCATTTAAGAAGGTTATTAATTTTTGAAAACGTTTTCGTTGTGGAAGCTTTGCTTGTTATCACGATATTTTGAAATCATGTAACTTTTTAAAACGCGCCCTAGAGCTATTCAATTTCAAAACAATTAAAACAATATCATGCCTAAGCTAACAAAATTTTAATGGGGCCTTATTACAACTTAAAACCAAACAATTAAAGTAAATAAGTGCTGAACAAAACACATGAAGAAAACCAAATTTGCAGAACATGTGGCTACTCCGAATCCCTAACAGTTCCAAGTCACTATGGTTGGGGATTTCCTGCATGGATGAAATTAAGGGGTGAGTTTGTAAAACTCAGTGTGTAAAATAACCTAATCGTAGTCCAAATTAGGTCAAACCACAGAAATAGATTAAGTTAGGCCTTAACCCTATACAGAATTCAGAATGAAGCCCATAGGCCCATAACAGATACAAAATAGATATATCATGTATGCAGAGAACCCAACCTATATCCATCCATACACCCCCGTACCAACCTTACACCATGTGGGGAGACTACTCGACCCACCCATCCACTACAAGCCACAGAATTTACAGCATGGCTACCAGAACAGATATTGTGACAGAGTCACCAGATACAGATATTGTGGCAGAGCCACCAGAACAGATATTTGTGGCGTAGCCACCAGAAACAGATATTTGT
This sequence comes from Gossypium hirsutum, assembly GCF_007990345.1. Lineage (NCBI taxonomy): Eukaryota > Viridiplantae > Streptophyta > Magnoliopsida > Malvales > Malvaceae > Gossypium > Gossypium hirsutum. The sequence continues at coordinate 50,530,765 of NC_053431.1, read as the reverse complement.
TTCATAGCTATCAGAACGCTTCCTCCATCAATATAACCCACATCCTATGCAACAGATATACATGTTATGGCGTTCAACAAACAGAATCAGAATATCATGCATTTCAGTCAAAATTAACCCTAGGGTTATAATGGTTATTTTGCACCTAGGGGTATAATGGTAATTTTCATAATTAAGGGTATTTTTAGTAAATTTACTATTTTATTGTTTTCATGCATGTTATAACCATTAACGTATTAACAGAAACACTTACCGAGCGTTTTTACCGAATTGGGCCCGTTGGCCCATTAACCCGATTTCGGCCCTTTAAGCCCAAATACCGAAATGTACAAAATTGCGCAATCTACAATCTTACCGCTTGAGATTACCAGAATTAACAAACAAACTATCTTATGAGCGCTCGCACACTCGTAAGTTCACAAAATGTCAGCTCTTCGGCATTTCGGCTTTTCGGCTTTTGCCGATCTAGTCTATAAGTGGGTGTCGTTTACACACCTGATCTGTAACGATATGTTGGAGAGATCCACACCCGAGTTGCCTACAATCGAGTTACTAAAACGTCAGTCTACATATCACAAACAAACTACCCACTAGACCTCTTACCATATTCAGCCAACATTGCCTTGGACCCAAAAGTTCTTACCTTCCTGCCAAAATATGGACTAGATCTAGATGTCCAACCGAGTTAGCCTTCAAGCCCTTCGCTGTACGCCCCCTTGTCAATGCTAGCGCATACAAAACCAAAGAAAGAGGCAAAAATTCCCTTAGTCCCAACGTTAGCCACCCTTAAGGGGTTTCGACTTTTACCTTAAATCATGAGTAACTAAAGAAAGATTCGAACACTTACCTATATCGTCATGACACTACTCCTGATTTACTGTAGATCCATCCACCGTACAAGAAGGGAAAATTATACTCAAGGATTCGACTTCTGAAGTACCTCGGTGTAGAAAAGTTTCGGTTCTGAAAGAAAGAATGAGAGGTTCGGCTTCAATGGAGTTTTCGCTAACCAGTTCTTACAAGGGTTTATGAGGGAAAAGAAGAATAGAAATATGAAGGATTCAGGTTCGGCCAAGGGGTAATCGGCAGCAGGTACTTGGTTTTGAGAGGAAACAGAGATAAAGAAGATGAGAGTCGACAAGAAAAGAAAAGAGAAAAGAAGATGGGAGGAGATGAGAGAATTCGGTTCATGAAGAAGAGAAGTCGGCACAGATGTAGGGTGTAGGTTCGGCTTTTAGCAAAAGAAAGAAAAAGAGAAAACCCTAGGTACACCCTATTTCAGCAAAACAGCAAAATGACCAATCTAATCCTGAAAATACAAAAAGAATTCGGTAGCCACAAGTCCAAATGCTGAAATTCCCCACACTAAATGACCTAGCCGAATTTGCCTATACTAAAGACCCTTGGCCGGCCAACTCTTGCTCCTCAAGAGTCTAACATTCGGCCAACACCAAGCTCTTTGATCAGCTCCTAAATTTCCTCACTTATCTCTCCCTTACCCAATCCCTTGAGCAGCTCAAAATCTCCCTAACAGAGTTCCACCTACGTTCCACTACCTACTTTTCCTGTTCAAAAAAAATAAATACCCTATTTAACTTACCTTGCGACTTGAACCTTGGCTCCCCCTAAACATCCACATGCCACTTCCTAAACACCTATGTGGTGTCACATACCACTTTACCATAGATCTTCTTGTGTCTTATTTTACCACCTTTAATTTAAAAGCCCATAATGCCAGAATCCTCTCTCTCTAAAATTGAAAATTCAGAAATTGCCTCGAATTAAATTTACTCTTGGGCCTTCTAAAGGCCCACAACATACTTAGACCTACATCAAATAGTCCAATCACAGAAATCCCGAAAATCCCAAAAATTGGGGTGTTACAACTCTACCCTCCTTAAAGAAATTTCGTCCTCGAAATTTACCTGATTCAAACAGATGAGGGTATTGTTGTCGCATCTCCTCTTTTGGCTCCCAAGTAGCTTCCTCTCCACCATGATTACGCCAAAGCACTTTTACCAAGGAACTGACTTCTTTCTTAGAACCTTAACATCACGATCCAGTATCTGCATAGGCTCTTCCTCGAAAGTCAAATTAGGCTGCACTTCGATCTCTGCAACCGGCACCACATGATTAGGGTCATAACGATATCGCCTTAACATGGAGACGTGAAAAATGTCGTGAATCCTGTCCAACCCGGAGGTAATTCCAATTGGTAAGGCACTGGACCTATTCACTTAAGAACCCGATAATGCCTAATGAATCGTGGACTCAACTTGCCCTTCTTAACAAACCTTAATATCTTCTTCCAAGGTGACACCTTCAAGAAGACCATATCACCCACTGAGTACTCAATCTCCTTACGCTTCAAATCTGCATACGACTTTTTCCTATCAGATACTTCTTTTAACCAATCTCTGATTATTATGACCTTATCTTCAGTATTTGCTACCAACTCAGGTCCAAGAACCTGTCGTTCTCCCAACTCAGTCCAACAACTAGGTGTACGACACCTACGTCCATACAGCACTTCATATGGTGCCATTCGGATACTCGTCTGATAACTGTTGTTATACGCAGATTCTGCAAACGACAAGTAATCTTCCCAACTACCTCGGAAGTCAATAACACATCCCCTCAACATGTCCTCCAAAATCTAAATAACCCTTTCTGACTGACCATCAGTCTGAGGATGAAAAGCTGTGCTAAAGTTCAATCGCGTTCCCAACGCCTCATGCAACTTTTTCCAGAACCAAGATGTGAACCTAGGATCCTGATTATATATAATCGATACTGGCACTCCATGAAGTCGCACAATCTCCGTCACGTATAATTTTCCTAACTTCTAAAGTGAATAATCAGTGCGGACAGTTATGAAATGAGTAGACTTGGTCAACCTATCCACAATCACCCAAACCGAGTCCTTCTTCGTCGGTGTCAAGGGTAGCCCACTCACAAAGTCCATGGTTACCCTTTCCCACTTCCAAAGTGCTATCTTCACTAGATACAAAAGTTCGGAAGGTAGCTGATGCTCAGCTTTCACTTGCTGGCATGTCAAACATTTCCCCACAAACTCCGTTACTTCTCGCTTAAGCCCAGGCCACCAATACAATTCTCGCAAGTCGTGATAGAACTTATTCCCTCCAGGATGTATAGCACAAAGTCCTCCTTGAGCTTCTTTCAGTATCGACTGCCTTAAATCAGAGTCCTTTGGAATGCAAACTCTCCCTCGGAAACACAGAACTCCTTCACTATTCAACCCAAACTCAGAAGTTTCCCCTTTCTTAACTTGTTGGAATCGAGAAACTGAAGACTCATCCTTCAACTGCTTTTCCTTAATCTGATCCACCCAGGTTGGCCTTACTTGCAACTCAGCCAACAGACTACCATCATCATATAGACTCAAACGAGCACACATTACTCTCAGATCAGATACAGCTCTACGGCTTAGGGCATTGGCCACCACATTAGCCTTGCCTGGGTTATACTTAATCGAACAATCATAATCCTTAAGCAACTCTATCCATCTTCGTTGCCTAAGGTTCAACTCCTTCTGAGTCAGCAAGTACTTAAGACTTTTATGATCCGTGTATATGACACACTTTTCCCCGTACAAATAGTGTCTCCAAATCTTTAGTACAAAGATTACTGCTGCCAATTCTAGGTCATGAGTAGGATAGTTCACTTCATGAGGCTTAAGCTGTCGCGATGCATAAGCAACCACCTTACCCTCTTGCATCAACACACAGCCCAAACCCACATGTGATGCGTCACTATACACGGTAAAATCCTTCCCAGACTCCGGCTGAATTAATACAGGTGCCTCGGTCAGAACTTCCTTCAATTTCTCAAAAGCTTCCGCTACTTTTTGGTCCAAACAAACAGTGCTCCTTTCCTTATAAGCTTTGTCAATGGTGCTGCCAACACAGAAAAACCTTCCACAAACCTTCTGTAGTACCTGCCTGTAACACCCCGTACCCGAGACCGTTGCCGGAGTCGAACACGAGGTATTTACAGACTTATTTCATTTATTTTCACAGTCCATTTTAAAAATTTCCAGACAAGCTGGCTAACTGCGTCACTGTTACCTTAAAAATCATATCTTGAGTTCCAAAACTCGAAAACCAGTTTCGTAAATTTTACCTGAAACTAAACTCATATATCCATCTACAAATTTATTTATAGAATTTTTGGTTGAGCCAATTAGTACAGTTTATTAGTTAAAGTCTCCCCTGTTTCAGGGTTCGACTGCTCTGACCTTCATGCATTACGACTTATATATCTTCCTGTACAGGGCTTCATTACTTATGCCGTTTATTTCTAATGAAACTAGACTCAAAACATAATCTATACATATATGGAATGACCTCTAATTATCTCTGGTTAATTTATAGTGAATTTCCAAAGTCATATCAGGGGATCCAAAAATCGCTCTGGCCCTGTTCCACGAAAACTTAAATATCTCTCAAAATACGACTCATATGATCGTTTTGTTTCTTCCATATGAAATTAGATTCATCAAGGTTCGATTACATAATTTATTCACTATTTAATTCCATTCCTACTGTTTTTAGTGATTTTTTAAAATCCACACCACTGCTGCTGTCAGCATCTATTTTTAAGGTAAACTTTACCTATTTCATGGTTTTCCATGAATCAACTGGAATTTGTCATACAAAGCACCAAAATGATCATGATTAACCATTCCAATGGCTAATCGTTACCAAACGTTTCCATACCTCTCAATGAACAACATACAAAACGATTATAATGCTATGCTCAAAGTATATATAAGCCATTTTCGCATGGCTATCCAAATTTATACAAAACCAAAGGGTACATGACCAACAACAAAAAGGGTAGTCCTATACATGCCATTTTTAGAGTTCAACCAAAAGTGTACCACAAGGGCTTTGATAGTGTGGACAACTTTGACTTCGACAATCCCGAGTCCGATAGCTGACGAACCAAAATCTATAAAACAGAAAATCAGAGAAACGGAGTAAGCATTTAATGCTTAGTAAGTTTTGAGCAATGAAATTAGGCACAATTGAAGTATAGCATTCATATGACTAAACGGATAATTTCATATACACACATTCTCAAAATCATACCTACTTTACATTACCAACCCTTATATTCATACATAAGAGATCAACTTAACCAAAAGTCGGAAGCTCATTAATCGACTGAGCGAATACTATTTAAAAGGAATTAACTAATCCAATGCATATACGAAACATACCTCATCGTTGGGATTTTACGAGCATATTAATTGAAATTATTACAGCAAGATCGCTCATTCCCAAACCAAGTACCTTCGGGCTTTAACCGGATATAGCCACTCGCTCAAATGCCTTCGGGACTTAGCCCGGATATAGTAGTTCGCACAAATGTCTTCGGGACTTAGCCCGAATATAGTAACTAGCACAAATGCCTTCGGTGCCTTCGGGACTTAGCCCGGATATAGTAACTCGCGCAAATGCCTTCGGGACTTAGCCCGGAATTAGTCACTAGCACAAATGCCTTCGGGACTTAGCCCAGAATTAGTCACTAGCACAAATGCCTTCGGGACTTAGCCCGGAATTATCATCCGAATATTCATGCACATATCAGTAAATCATGATACATCTTTATTTCATTTTCATAACTAGAATTCAAACACAAGTCAATTATTAAGCATTCCCATTTTCGGCTCAATAGCCACATACAAACAGCATGATTTGGTTTGCTTTATGACATGATCTCTATGCACATACGGCTACCCATCATACGTATAGACTAATTAACTCAACATATAATTCAATTAGAGTCATTATATCACCGTATATTTGTTATGATTATACGTCATGACTTAATCAAATCATAAACTAAGTTTCATTACTCGAAAACTTACCTCGGATGTTGTCGAATGATTTTGACGGCTATTTGATCACTTTTTCCTTCCCTTTATCGGATTTAGTTCCCCTTTGCTCTTGAGATTAATTTAACAAATAAATTGATTTAATCATTTGAACATCAAAAAGAGAAACTCAAGGTACTTAACCCATATATACATTAGACATTAGAGTCACATATATACGAAATCATGAATCAACTCAACATTTTAGCCCACACTCTCTTTTAGCCGATTATCTAAGCCAAGATAAAAGCATCAATATGCTTGCCTCTAACCGAATACATGCAACACATCTACCTCATGTGGCCGAATATGCATGTCCATGTTGAGGCCGATTATATGCTTAATACTTCCTACAAATATGGTTACTTGTATTGACTACATACCATTTTGTTTCAAGTTCAAAACTCGGCTAATACACATATATACACTAGTAATCAAATACTAACATTTGCACATCACCTTACTACCAATTCTCATCTACTTCCTATGTGACAGCCCTAAATTGACCCTAGTCAGAAAGTGGTTTCGGGACCACTAAACCGAGTCATAAAAATAATTAACCGTCATAGTTGAGGCTCATTATATGTACATATGCATGTGTGAAAATTTCATGTTTGAATTTTGTTAATTGTAAGTGAAGGACTTATGTGAGAAAATTTAGAAATGTGCTAGGCAAATGTAAAGTGGCCTAATAATGCATGTTGTGAAAATGATGGGTTTGCATGTCAAATTACCCAAAATTAAAGCATAGTGACCGGCCATGCTATGGGTGGAAACATGTTGTAAACATGTTGTGTAGTGTGTTATGTTAGAAAGAATAAAAAAAAGGGTTAGGATTAAAGTAATGCAAAGGGAGGAGTGATGAAAAAAAAATTGTCTCACCCATGCCCCCCATTGCTGTGAATTGAAGAAAGAAAACAAAAAAAAAAGTGTTCATCCTTGAACATCTTTGGCCGAAAATTTTAAGGAGAAAGGAAGAAGAAAGGATTTTCTTGCTTCTTGTTCGGTTGGTTGGTGTTTAGGAGGAGGTATGTTTGGTGTTGTTCCATGAGATTCATGCATGTTTTTATTTTATTTTATTTTATTTATTTGTTAGCTTGAGTTCTATCTAGCCCATGGTTTAGATCTTTGCTATGTGATGGAGATGATATTCGGCCATGGGTGTTGTCTTCTTGGTTGATGTTTGATGTTGTGGTGATGAGGCATAAAGATGGGTTAAGTTTCGGCTAAGGAGGATTTGTGATTGATGCCATTTGCATGCTAAATGTGAAGCTTTGTAATGATACATGTGGTGGTGGATTTTCTTTTTTAGCATTCTTGAGTTAGGCCTTAAGTTCTTTGTTTAACCCATGACCAAAATTTAAGTGGTATGGTGTCTTGATGCATTCGGCCATGTTAGGAAGTAGAAGAGAAGCATGGTTGTTTGATAATGTTATTTGGATGAAAATGGTAGTAAGGTGAAGTGCAAATGTTAGTATTTGATCTCTAGAGTATATATGTGTATTAGCCGAGTTTTGAACTTAAAACGAATTGGTATTTAGTCAATACAAGTAACCATAATTGTAGAATGTATTAAGTGTTGCAATCGGCCTCAACATAGACATGCATATTCGGCCATAGAAAGAAGATTGGTGTTGCATGTATTCGGTTAGAGGCAAGCATATTGATGCTTTTATTTTGGCTTAGACAATCGGCTAAAAGGGAGTGTGGGTTAATATGTTGAGTTGATTCATGATTTCATATGTATGTGACTTTAATGTCTAATGTATATATATGGGTTAAGTACTTTGAGTTCCTCTTTTCGATGCTCAAATGATTAAATCAATTTATTTGTTAAATTAAGCTCAAGAGCAAAGGGGAACTAAATCCGATAAAGGGAAGGAAAAAGTGGTCGAATAGCCATCGAAATCGTTCGACAACATCCGAGGTAAGTTTTCGAGTAACGAGACTTACTTTACGATTTGATTAAGTCATGACATATGAGCATAACAAATATACGGTGATATGATGATTCTACTTGAATTATATGTTGAGTTAATTAGTCTATACGTATGACGAGTAGCCGTATGTGCATAGAGATCGTGTCATAAAGCAAACTAAACCATGTTGTTTGTATGTGGCTAGTGAGCCGAAAATGGGATTGCTTAATACGTGACTTGTGTTTGAACTCTAATTATGAAAATGAAATATAGATGTGTCATGATTTATTGATATGTGCATGAATATTTGGATGATAACCGGGCTAAGTCCCAAAGGCATTTTGCGCTAGTGACTAGTTCCGGGCTAAGTCCCGAAGGCATTTGTGCGAGTTACTATATCCGGGCTAAGTCCCAAGTCCCGAAGGCATTTGTGCAAGTTACTATATCCGGGCTAAGTCCCGAAGGCATTGGTACGAGTTACTATATCCGGGCTATGTCCCGAAGGCATTGAGCGAGTAGCTATATCCGGTTAAATCCCGAAGGTACTTGGCTTGGGAATGAGCGACCTTGCTGTAATAGTTTCAATTAATATGCTCGTAAATCCCAGCAATGAGGTATGTCTCGTATATGCATTGATTTAGTTGATCCCTTACAATTAGTATTCGCTCAGTCGATAAATGAGCTACCGGCCTTTGGCTAAGTTGATCTTTTGTGTATGAATATAAGGGTTGGTAATGTGAATTATGATATTGAGAATTTGTGCATATGAAATTATCTGTTTAGCCATATGAATGCTACACTTTAGTTGTGACTAATTTTATGGCTCAAACTTACTAAGCATTAAATGCTTACTCCGTTCTTTGAATCTCTGTTTTATAGATTTTGGTTCGTCAGCTATCGGACTCGAGATTATTGAAGTCGAAGTCGCCCACACTATCAAAGCCCCCTTTGGTACACTTTTGGTTGAACTTTGAAATGGCATGTATAGGACTACCCGTTTTGTTGTTGGTCATGGACCCTTTGGTTTTGTATAAATTTGGATAGCCACGCAAAAATGGCTTATATACACTTTGAGCTTAGTATTATAATCGTCTTGTATGATGTTCGTTAAGAGGTATGGAAATGTTTGGGACGATTAGCCATTGGAATGGTTAATCATGATCATATTTTGTGCTATATATGCTAAAGGGCTAGTTGAATCATGGAAACTATGAAATAGGTAAAGTCTACCTTAAAAATAGATGCTGATAGTAGCAGTGATGTGAATGTGAAAAATCACTAAAAATAGTAGGAATGGAATTAAATAGTGAATAAATTATGTAATTGAACCTTGATGAATCTATTTTCGTAGGAAAGTAACGAAACGATCATATAAATAGTATATTATGAGATATTTAAGTTTTTGCGAAACAGAGCCAGAACGGTTTCTGGATTCCCTGTTCCGACTTTGGAAATTCATTTTAAATTAACCAGAGATAATTAGAAGTCATTCCATATATGTATAGATTCCTTTTCGAGACTAGTTTCTATAGAAATAAACAGAATCAGTATTGAAGCCCTGTACAGGGAGATATCCAAGTCGTAATGTGCAAAGGTCAGTGTAGTCAAACCCTGAAACAGGGGAGACTTTAACTAATAAACTGTACTAATTGGTTCGACCAAAAATTCTAGAAAAAAATTTGTAGATGGACATATCAGTCTAGTTTCAGGAAAAATTTACAGAACTGGTTTTTGAGTTTTTGGAACTCGAGATATGATTTTTAAGGTGACAGTGATGCAGTTAGCCAGCTCGTCTGGAAATTTAAAATGGACTGTGCAAATAAGTGATTTAAGTCTGCAAACCCCTCGTGTCCGACTCCGGCAACGGTCTCGGGTACGGGGTGTTACATCCTACCGTGGCCGAATGCATCAAGACACCATACCATTTCAATTTTGGTCATGGGTTAAACAAAGAACTTAATGTCTAACTCAAAATGCTAAAAAGAAAATCCAAGAGTCATCAATCACCATTACATGTATCACTAGAAAGCTTCACACTTAGCATGCAAATGACATCAACACAAGTACACCTTAGCCGAAACTTAGCTCATCTTCATGCCTCATCACCACAACATCAAACACCAACCAAAAAGACAACACCCATGGCCGAATATCATCTCCATCTCATAGCAAAGATTTAAACCATGGGCTAGGTAAAACTCAAGCTAACAACTAAAACTATGCATGAATCTCATGGAAGAACAGCAACATACCTTAGTTGTGACAGCCCAAAATTGACCCTAGCCGGGAAGTGGTTTTGGGACCGCTAAACCGAGTCACCGAAAGGTTTGAATGTGATGTTTATTGTCTAGAATATGTAATCATGAATGTGTAAAAATTTCAAGCTTCGATTTAGTCGATTGCATGTGAATTTAGTCAATAGGACTTATATGAGAAAATTTTAAAATGTGATAGGTCAATGCATGAGGACCTATTAGTGCATGTGGAAGAAAAAGGGGACTTGCATGTCAAATTCCCCCTCCCTAATATGTAGTGGCCGGCCATGCTATAGGTGGAAACATGTCTCCAACATGTTATGCTAGTGATGCATGTTAAGAAAAATAAAATAATAAGCATGGTGATTAAATAATGAAAGGAAGGGTGATGGAAAAAAAAAAGTACATGGTCTCACCCCCCCTTGTTGCCGTGAATTGAAGAAAGAAAAAAAAAAGAGAGTTCATTCTTGAACATCCTTGGCCGAATAGAGGAAAGAAAGGAAGGGGAAAAAGGCTTGAGAAAATCGGCTATGGTGGTTGTTAGACTAAGGTATGTTTGATGTTGTCTTTGAGATGCATGCATGTTTTAAATAGCCCATGTTTAAACCTTGAATCTTGTTGATAACATGAGCAATCGGTCATGAGAAAGGGTTCAAGGAATGGTTGTTGTTCATGTTATTTGGATGAGAAATGGTGAGTTTTGTTGTTTCATGTTAAAGTTAGGTGAATGATGATAGAGGAGTGTTTGAACTATAAAAAAAAAATAATAAATCGGCTACCTTGTTATGAGCTAGGGCCGAATGTGGGTTTGGTTGTGTTTGAATATTACATGCTTGGTAGAATGGTGGATGAAGGTGCCGAATGTATGTTGGATTGATAGAGTCTCCAAATTGATTTTTTTGTGTGCATGCATGACCGAATATACGTGGTCACATGAGTAAGGAAATGAGTTATTTGATATGTGGTAAAAGTTAAGTACTAAATCGAAGGTTGCTAAAATTGCCATTTCTTAGCCGAATATGTGCTTGATCAATGAAGGAATTGTTGAAGAACATAGGTGAACTTGGTGAGGGCAATCGGCCTAGTGTATAAATGATATGAAGATTTTAGGAAATTGTTTTGGTTAGGTGTATGTATGATTAAGTATATTCGGCAATATACTTAAAGTGGGTACATGATATTACATTATAATTATTGAGCTTGAGTATATGGATATGTGTATATGTGGTCATATAATGACATCTTGGTTTGAAAATTTAATGATGTGTGATTGCCGAATGTGATAAATAAATTCATGTTATTGAGTTAAGTATTGAATACTCTTATTTGTATTATTTAAGCTCAAGAACCTAAAGGAGAGGCGTCCAACAAGGGGAAATCGAAGGTCATCGAGTAGCCGACTCGGAATTATTTTACCCAACATAAAGTAAGTCATTAAGCATGTAGTGGGTAGTATTTCAAATGGTCATAATGTGTATGTATGGATGCTGATTGGAATGAGTAAATATACATATATATATGCATGTACGTATGTGATGATGAAATTGTTGAATGAGTGAAAAGAGGTAAGATGTACTGAGTTGTTGATCTCGGCACTAAACGTGCGGGATAACCATTTATGACCATGAGATTGGCGCTAAGTGCGCGGGATTAAATTGTACAGCACTAAGGGTGCGATTTGACTATGTTGCACTAAGTGTGCGAAATGAATATGATGCACTAAGTGTGCGAATTGACCATGCGGCACTAAGAGTGCGAGTCTGACTATGTAGCACTAAGTGTGCGATTTGATTACGTGGCACTAAGTGTGCGAGATGATTATATAGCACTGAGTGTGCGGGCTCAATATACATTTGTGAATCATTATGGACACTATGTGTGCGACACTATCGAGTCGATCGCGGACAGCGGGTCGGGTAAGTGTCTTAAGTACGTGGCTAATAGGTGCTATGCTTATACTTGGTGTTGAGCTCGGTAAGTTCGAACCTATGTGACAAATATACTTGAAGTCACGTACATAAGTTTTATCGTAGGATGGGTGAAAGGCCGTATAGTCGTTTGATTGTAACGAAAATAAATCGATTTATGAGATTGCTTCAATGTCCTATTGATGAGTATATAGAATGTGAATGCATGAATTGATATGAAATTGAATTGATAGGTTGGAGGAACTATGGTATGGTTCGGTATGGATGGAGTAAATTGTCTCGCTCCATTTTGTTTCATCTTGTGATAATGTTGTTGATAGATGGTAGTGCATTGCTTATGACTTACTGAGTTATAAACTCACTCGATGTTTCCTTGTCACCCATTATAGGTTGCTTGGACTCATCTATTTTTGCGGGGTCGGGCCGTCATCGAAGTCATCACCGGATAGCAAGTTTTGGTACTTTCTTCTTAGTGTGTTTAGAAGATCATTTTGGCATGTATAAGCTAGTACGTTGTGTTTGAATTATGGCATGTAAACTTTAAGCCATGCGAAAATGGCACGAATGTTAGTTTGAAGTGGATCAAGGGTAGGCATGAAATGGACCTAGTTACTTTCGTAACAGATGCTGGCAGCAACAGTGTCATGAGATTGAAAAATCACTAAAAATAGTAGGAGTGGAATTAATTGATGAATAAATTATGTAATCGAAGCTCGATGAGTCTGCTTTCATGAGGAAGTAACGAAAGGATCATATGGGCAGTATATTAAGAGATATTCAGATTTTAGTGGGACAGGGCCAGAACAGTTTCTGGAATCCCTGCTCCGAATTTGGAAATTCATTATAAATTAACCAGAGATAATTAGGGGTCGTACCATATATGTACAGATTCCTCTCTGAGTCTAGTTTTCATAGAAACAAACAGCAACAGTATTGAAGCCCCGTGCAGGGAGATATCTAAGTCGTAATGGGCAAAGGTCAGTGTAGTTGACCCCTGCAATTTGGGGGACTTTGACTAATAAACTGTACTAATTGGCCCAACCAAAAATTCTAGAAAAAAATAAATAGATGGGCACCTGAGTCTAGTTTCTGGGAAAAATTACGAAACTGATTTTCGAGTTACGAAACTCAAGATATGATTTTTAAAACGACTAGTACACAGATTGGGCAGTGTCTGGAAAATAAATTTTTGTAAGGGGTTAAAGCCAGTTAACACCTCGTGTTCGACTCCGATGTCGGTTTCGGGTTCGGGGTGTTACATTAGTCTAGTGAACCACCATAGCCGATTTTCTCCAAGCTCTTTCCCTTCTTTTTCTTTCTTCTATTCGGCCAAGTTCAACAACATGAGAACTTTTTCTTTTTCTTTTTTCTTCATCATTTTCCTTTTCATTATTTTATTACCATGCTCCTTATTTTATCATCTCTAACATAAAGCATTAACACAACATGTTTATGACATGTTTTACCCATCACATTTTGTCCACCCTTATTTTCATGGCCGGCCACTACTAATTAAATGGGGAAATTGACATGCAAGTCCACCCCTTTGATTACATGCACTAATAGATCCTTATAGATTAACCTATCACATTTCAAAAGTGTCACACATAAGTCCTATTGACTAAATTCACATGCTATTAACTAAATCGAAGCTTAAAAATTTCACACATTCATATTCACATATTTTAGACAATAATTATCATATTCAAATAATTTGGTGACTCAGTTTAGCGGTCCCGAAACCGCTTTCCGACTAGGGTCACTTTAGGGCTGTCATAACTCTCCCCCACTTAAGAAATTTTCGTCCCTGAAAATCTTACCGGCAAATAGGTTTGGGTATCGTTCTTCCATAGAGTTCTCGGTTTCCCAAGTAGCTTCTTCGATTCCGTGTTTGAGCCATAACACCTTTACTAACGGAACCCTTTTGTTTCGCAACTCTTTCACTTCACGAGCTAGGATACGAATCGGTTCTTCTTCATAACTCAAGTCAGATTGAATTTCAACCTCTAATGGACTAATTATGTGCGAAGGATCAGATCTGTAACGTTGAACCATCGAAACATGAAAAACGTTGTGAATCCTTTCAAGTTCAGGGGGTAAAAGCAACCTATATGCAATTGGACCAACTCGTTCGGAGATTTCATACGGCCCAATGAATCTCGGACTCAGTTTGCCCTTACGGCCAAATCTGAGTATCTTTTTCCAAGGTGAAACCTTAAGAAACACTTTGTCTCCCACCTGATACTCAATATCTCTTCATTTTAAATCCGCGTACGACTTCTGACGATCGGATGCTGCCTTCAGACTTTCACGAATTATTTTTACTTTCTGCTCAGCATCTTTAATCAAATCAACTCCGAAAATTTTACTTTCACAGAGCTCGGTCCAAAACAATGGCGTACGGCATTTACGATCGTATAAAGCCTCGTAAGGTGCCATCTTAATACTTGATTAAAAACTATTGTTGTAAGCGAATTCAATCAAAGGTAAATACCGTTCCCATGAACCACTAAACTCAAGGATGCAACATCTTAACATATCCTCGAGTATCTGAATTATCCGCTCGGATTGACCATCGGTTTGGGGATGAAAAGCGGTGCTAAAATGCAACTTGGTACCCAAAGCTTCTTGCAATTTCTTCCAAAATCGCGAGGTGAATCTCGGATCTCTATCCGACACAATAGAAATGGGTACCTCGTGTAATCTCACAATCTGAGAAACATACAATTCAGCTAGTCTATCCAGTGAATAATCCGTACGTACGGGAATAAAATGAGCGTACTTAGTCAGTCTATCAACAACAACCCAAATCGCATCTTTCTTACTTGTCGACAATGGCAACCCAGACACAAAATCCATCGTGACTCGATCCCATTTCCATTCAGGTATCATGATCTGCTAAAGTAAACCCGTAGGCAATTGATGTTCCGCCTTCACTTGCTGACATACTAAGCACTTCGAAACAAAATCGGAAATGTCTCGTTTCATACCATGCCACCAAAACTGACGTCTCAGGTCGTTGTACATTTTCGTACTCCCCGAGTGAATTGACATTCGGCTACAATGAGCTTCGTTCAGAATCATCGAAATAAGTTTTGAATTTCTTGGAACACACAAACGACTTCTGAACCTCAAACAATCGTCATCATCAATTTGAAACTCTGATTCCATTTTCGAAACGCATTCAACCCGTTTTGCAACCAGTTCATCATCGACTTTCTGAGCTTCACGAATTTGATAAATCAACAATGGTTTGGCCTTTACTTCTACCACTAACACATTGTCGGATAGAACAGACAAGTGTACATTCATCGCTCGTAAAGCAAACAGTGATTTACGACTCAAAGCATCCGCAACCACATTAGCCTTTCCCGGGTGATAGTCAATGACAAGCTCATAATCTTTTAACAACTCAAGCCAACGTCTTTGTCGCAGATTTAAGTCTCTTTGAGTCATCAAATATTTGAGACTTTTGTGATCCGAATATACATGGCACTTCTCCCCAAATAAGTAATGTCGCCATATTTTCAAAGCGAATACGATGGCAGCCAGTTCGAGATCATGGGTTGGATAATTTTTCTCATGTGGCTTTAGTTGCCTCGACGCATAAGCTACAACTCGACTTTCTTGCATCAATACACAACCCAACCCAAGTAAGGATGCATCACTGTAAATGACGAACTCCTTGCCTGATTCGGGCTGCACTAGTACTGGAGCTTCCGTCAAATGAGTTTTCAATTGATCGAAACTTTTCTGACACTTTTCTGTCCATTCAAACTTAACATCTTTCTGAAGTAGTTTCGTCATTGGTGTGGCTATCATCGAGAAACCTTTTACAAACCGTCGGTAGTAACCAGCAAGTCCCAAAAAGCTCCGAACCTCAGTAATATTTCTCGGAGGCTTCCAGTTAAGTATGGCTAAAATTTGCTCGGATCAACTCAAATACCCGATGCGGATACCACATGACCCAAGAAGCTCACCTCTCTTAACCAGAACTCACACTTACTGAACTTAGCATATAACTGCTTATCTCATAAAATCTGCAACACTAATCTCAGGTGCTCAGCATGTTCGGTTTCATCTCTTGAGTAGACCAAGATGTCATCAATAAACACAACTACAAACCGGTCCAGATACTGTCTGAAGACCCGATTCATCAGATCCATAAATATCGCAGGGGCATTAGTGAGCCCAAACAGCATCACTAAGAACTCGTAATGACCATATCTCGTTCTGAAAGTTGTTTTGGGTATATCCGAATCTCGAATTCGCAACTGATAATAACCCGATCTCAAATCTATCTTTGAAAACATTGAGGCTCCCTTTAGTTGATCAAACAAATCGTCAATGTGCGGTATTGGGTATTTATTCTTTATTGTCACCTTATTCAGCTGACGATAGTTGATGCACAACCTCATGGTTCCGTCTTTCTTTTTCACAAACAATACTGGTGCACCCCAAGGTGAGAAACTTGGTCGAGCGAAACCTCTATCCGTCAACTCTTGCAACTGAGCTTTCAATTCCTTTAATTCTGTTGGTGCCATACGATATGGAGCTATCGAAATCGGTGTAGTCCCAGGTACAAGCTCAATACCAAACTCTACCTCCCGAACAGGTGGTAAACCCGGTAATTCTTCGGGAAAAACATCCAGGTATTCACAAACCACTGGCACAGATTCAGGCTTCTTTTCTAATTCCTTGTCATCAAGTACATACGCAAGGTACGCTTCACACCCCTTTCTTACATATTTCTGAGCCAACATCGATGATATTACAGCTGGCAACCTATTCAAGTCAGTAGACTCAACTCGGATTACCTCGTTATTTACACACCTTAAATCGATGGTTTTTCCTTTGCAATTTACAATTGCATCATGTACGGTCAACCAATCCATACCGAGGATAACATCAAATTCGTCAAACGGTAAAAGCATCAAATCGGCCAGAAAACAGGAACCTCGAATTATTAGGGGACATTTCTTGCACACTTTGTCGACAAGCACGTAATGACCCAAAGGATTTGACACCCGAATTACAAACTCAGTAGACTCAACAGGTAGAGTCTTACTGGATGCTAAGGTTTCACATATATAAGAATGAGTAGAACCAGGGTCAATCAAAGCAATCACATTAGTATCAAAGAGAGTAAAAGTACCGGTAATAACATCTGGCGAGGAAGCATCCTCGCGTGCGCGTATAGCGTAAGCTCTAGCAGGAGCACGAGCCTCAGATCTGGTTGTAGCATCTCTAGATCCTCTCTGACCGCCACTAGCATTGCCCGTATTCCTAGATGGTTTACCCCGAGCAGTAGTAGCACCAGGTTTCCCACTATGATTTACGTTCTGTTCAGACAATCTCGGGCAATCTTTAATAAAGTGGTTAGCCGATCCGCACTTGTAACAGGAGCGGTCATGGAATCTACAACTCCCCGAATGCCATTTACCACAATACTGACACTCCGTTCTGTCTCAACGATCATTTCCAACACTGGCTACCGAAGTGACTCGTGCACTCGTAGGGGGTCGATCACGATCTCGTCTAGAAAAACCCGAAGTGTCTCTAGATCGGCCTAAATCATCTCTAAATTTCTTCGATGACTGTTGAAAGGGCCTCCCCGAAGACCTCTTACGAAACTCCTTTGCTCCCATATCAGCTTTTCTTTTCTCCATACTGAGCTCCTCGGCTTTGCAAGCTCGCTCGACAAGTACCACAAATTCTCAGATTTCCGAAATGCCAACATACAGCTTTATATCATCATTCAGTCCATCGTCGAAACGTTTCCACATCACGACTTTTGAAGAAATGCATTCTCGAGCGTACCGGCTAAGCCTTACAAACTTTCATTCATAATCGGTAACCGACATGGAACCTTGTTTAAGTTCAAGAAATTCCTTCCGTTTTTGATCCATGAATCTCTGACTGATATACTTTTTCCGAAACTCGGTTTGGAAAAACTCCTAAGTTACTTGCTCTCTGGGCACAATAGAAGTCAACGTATTCCACCAATAGTAGGCAGAATCACATAGCAAGGAGATAGTACACTTTAGGCACTATCGGGTGTGCAAGATAGCTCATCGAGTACCCGAATAGTGTTGTCCAACCAAAATTCAGCTTGCTCGGCATCATCGCTGTCCGTAGCTTTAAATTCAGTAGCCCCGTGTTTTCGGATTCCGTCAACTGGGGGCTTATTTGACCTTATTTGGTCAGTTGCCGGAGGTATTGTAGGTGCGGGGTGGTATTAGTCGGGAATGGAGATTGTGGAACAGCCGTATTAGTTCGAATGTATTGGTTGAACCAATCATTCATCACGCTATAAAAAGCTTGTCTAGCTTCATCGTTCGGATTACTAGCAATAGGTTGAGAGTCCGCCGGCGCTGTCCCTTGCGCGGGAGCAGGCGCTACACTCTCAAGATCATCAGCTACCGCTCGGTTGGGATCGGGATCCATTACTATAAATAAACACATTTTCAATTGTCAGAAATCACCACACTATAAAATAATCGCAAAATGGCATGTATAGCTAGACCAAACGTATTACGGTAGTCCTAGAATCGACTAAATCGTAGCTCTGATACCAATAAAATTGTAACACCCCGTACCCGAGACCGTTGCCGGAGTCGAACACGAGGTATTTACGGACTTATTTCATTTATTTTCACAGTCCATTTTAAAAATTTCCAGACAAGCTGGCTAACTGCGTCACTGTTACCTTAAAAATCATATCTTGAGTTCCAAAACTCGAAAACCAGTTTTGTAAATTTTACCTGAAACTAGACTCATATATCCATCTACAAATTTATTTATAGAATTTTTGGTTGAGCCAATTAGTACAGTTTATTAGTTAAAGTCTCCCCTGTTTCAGGGTTCGACTGCTCTGACCTTCATGCATTACGACTTATATATCTTCCTGTACAGGGCTTCATTACTTATGCCGTTTGTTTCTAACGAAACTAGACTCAAAACATAATCTATACATATATGGCATGACCTCTAATTATCTCTGGTTAATTTATAGTGAATTTCCAAAGTCATATCAGGGGATCCAAATATCGCTCTGGCCCTGTTCCACGAAAACTTAAATATCTCTCAAAATACGACTCATATGATCGTTTCGTTTCTTCCATATGAAATTAGATTCATCAAGGTTAGATTACATAATTTATTCACTATTTAATTCCATTCCTACTATTTTTAGTGATTTTTTAAAATCCACACCACTGTTGTTGTCAGCATCTGTTTTTAAGGTAAACTTTACCTATTTCATGGTTTTCCATGAATCAACTAGAATTTGTCATACAAAGCACCAAAATGATCATGATTAACCATTCCAATGGCTAATCGTTACCAAACATTTCCATACCTCTCAATGAACAACATACAAAACGATTATAATGCTATGCTCAAAGTATATATAAGCCATTTTCGCATGGCTATCCAAATTTATACAAAACCAAAGGGTACATGACCAACAACAAAAAGGGTAGTCCTATACATGCCATTTTCAGAGTTCAACCAAAAGTGTACCAAAAGGGCTTTGATAGTGTGGACGACTTCGACTTCGACAATCCCGAGTCCGATAGCTGATGAACCAAAATCTATAAAACAAGAAAATCAGAGAAACGGAGTAAGCATTTAATGCTTAGTAAGTTTTGAGCAATGAAATTCGGCACAATTGAAGTATAGCATTCATATGACTAAACGGATAATTTCATATACACACATTCTCAAAATCATACCTACTTCACATTACCAACCCTTATATTCGTACATAAGAGATCAACTTAACCAAAAGTCGGAAGCTCATTAATCGACTGAGCGAATACTATTCAAAAAGGAATCAACTAATCCAATGCATATACGAAACATACCTCATCGTTGGGATTTTACGAGCATATTAATTGAAATTATTACAGCAAGATCGCTCATTCCCAAACCAAGTACCTTCGGGCTTTAACCGGATATAGCCACTCGCTCAAATGCCTTCGGGACTTAGCCCGGATATAGTAGTTCGCACAAATGTCTTCGGGACTTAGCCCGTATATTTGTTATGATTATACGTCATGACTTAATCAAATCGTAAACTAAGTTTCATTACTCGAAAACTTACCTCGGATGTTGTCGAACGATTTCGACGGCTATTCAATCACTTTTTCCTTCCCTTTATCGGATTTAGTTCCCCTTTGCTCTTGAGCTTAATTTAACAAATAAATTGATTTAATCATTTGAACATCAAAAAGAGAAACTCAAGGTACTTAACCCATATATACATTAGACATTAGAGTCACATATATACGAAATCATGAATCAACTCAACATTTTAGCCCACACTCTCTTTTAGCCGATTATCTAAGCCAAGATAAAAGCATCAATATGCTTGCCTCTAACCGAATACATGCAACACATCTACCTCATGTGGCCGAATATGCATGTCCATGTTGAGGCCGATTATATGCTTAATACTTCCTACAAATATGGTTACTTGTATTGACTACATACCATTTTGTTTCAAGTTTAAAACTCGGCTAATACACTATATACACTAGTAATCAAATACTAACATTTGCACATCACCTTACTACCAATTCTCATCTACTTCCTACCATGGCCGAATGCATCAAGACACCATACCATTTCAATTTTGGTCATGGGTTAAACAAAGAACTTAATGTCTAACTCAAAATGCTAAAAAGAAAATCCTAGAGTCATCAATCACCATTACATGTATCACTACAAAGCTTCACACTTAGCATGCAAATGACATCAACACAAGTCCACCTTAGCCGAAACTTAGCTCATCTTCATGCCTCATCACCACAACATCAAACACCAACCAAGAAGACAACACCCATGGCCGAATATCATCTCCATCTCATAGCAAAGATTTAAACCATGGGCTAGGTAGAACTCAAGCTAACAACTAAAACAATGCATGAATCTCATGGAACAACATCAACATACCTTAGTCTAGTGAACCACCATAGCCGATTTTCTCCAAGCTCTTTCCCTTCTTTTTCTTTCTTCTATTCGGCCAAGTTCAACAACATGAGAACTTTTTCTTTTTTTTTTCTTCATCATTTTCCTTTTCATTATTTTATTACCATGCTCCTTATTTTATCATCTCTAACATAAAGCACTAACACAACATGTTTATGACATGTTTTACCCATCACATTTTGTCCACCCTTATTGTCATGGCCGGCCACTACTAATTAAATGGGGAAATTGACATGCAAGTCCACCCCTTTGATTACATGCACTAATAGATCCTTATAGATTAACCTATCACATTTCAAAAATGTCACACATAAGTCCTATTGACTAAATTCACATGCAATTAACTAAATCGAAGCTTAAAACTTTCACACATTCATATTCACATATTTTAGACAATAATTATCATATTCAAATAATTTGGTGACTCGGTTTAGCGGTCCCAAAACCGCTTTCCGACTAGGGTCACTTTAGGGCTGTCACACTGCCAAACCCAGGAAACTCCGAATTTCCGACACCAACCTAGGTGGCTTCCACTCCAAAATCGCTTCAATCTTTCGAGGGTCCACCTTGATCACCTCAGCAGAGACAATATGACCTAAGAAGGTTACCTCCCTCAACTAGAATTCACACTTACTGAATTTCGCATAAAGTTCCCTCTCCTTCAATATTTGCAGCATAATGCGAAGATGTTCATCATGCTTCTCTTCAGTTTCAGAATATACCAGAATTTCGTCAATAAAAACGACTAAGAATCTATCCAAAAATGGTTGGAATATACGATTTATCAGATCCATGAATGCTGCATCGTTCGTCAGTCCAAATGGCATAACCAAAAACTCGTAATGACCATACCGAGTCCTGAATGTCGTCTTATGAATATCTACCTCCTTGACCCTTAACTGATGATATCCAGATCAAAGATCAATCTTGGAGAATACCGAAGCTCCTCTAAGTTGGTCAAACAGATTGTCGATTCTTGGCAGAGGGTACTTATTCTTAATCATCAGTTTGTTAAACTGCCGATAATCGATGCACATCCGCATCGTCCCATCCTTCTTTTTCACAAACAACATCAGTGCTCCCCACGGAGGCACACTCGGCCTAATAAAGCCTTTATCCAACAACTCTTAAATCTATACTTTTAGCTCCACTAACTCCTTCAGTGCCATCCTGTATGGTGCGATGGACACTGGTGCCGTTCCAGGCAACAAGTCAACTCTAAACTTGACTTCTCGATTCGAAGGCAATCCCGGGAGCTCCTCTGGAAAACATCTTGGAACACCTTAACGGTTCTAACTTTATCCACCGTCAGACCCTCAGTCTCCGACTAAGTTACAAATGCCAAATAAGCCTCACAACCCTTACGAATCCACTTTTCGGCTCTCAACACCAACACCACATTGGACAAATAATCCCTTCACTCACCTATCATCATAACCTCCTCACCCTCCGCGGTCTTTAACACCATCCGCTTAGCTACACAGTCCAGAGTTGCCCTATGCTTAACAAGCCAGTCCATTCCCAGGATGAGGTCGAATTCTCCGAATGGTAACTCCGTCAAGTCTCTAGAGAAGATTTTACCCTGAGTTTCTAAAGGCACATCTCTACACAGTTTGTTTACCCTAACCGAGTGACCTAAAGGACTCAGTACCGATACCCCACTCACATTCTCCTCAGAGTGCACACCCAACGACCCAGATATGGCACATGCAACATACGAATGAGTAGATCCAATATCTATCAAATCAGTGTACGGCATGCTAGAAATCAAGAACGTACCAATTATGACGTCGGGTGCATCACCCTCCTCTCGACGACGAGCTGTATACACCAATGCTGGCTGTCGAGCCTCAGCATTTTTGGCCCCTCTGCCAGGTGCTCCTCGACCCCGACCATTTCCATTATCGCCCCTACCTTGCCCAAGTCCTCTCGGTGGTTGTGGTCCACCTCTCACTGGTTGAGCAACCCTCCATTCTGCAACTTGAACCTGATCTATTTTCTGAGAACAATCCCTGACTTTATGCTCCATAGATCCACACCGAAAACAAGCACCAGAACGTTTCCTACACTTTCCTAGATGTACCTTACCACAGTCCCCAGAAACTTGTAGTCTAACAATAGCCACTGAAACTGCTCGAGCAGGCTCTTCTACTCTTGCTCTTTTAACATTCCTACTTGCACTGCCCGAGGGTCCCGAATCCCTCCAAAAATGATTCTAATCCTTTTCACGATTCTACCTTTCAGTACGCTTCACCTCCTCATCTATCTTAGCTTTCTCCACCAAAGTAGCAAAGTCACGCTCCCTCTGTGGAGCAATTAGCACCCTAAGTTCATTTTTAAGACCATCTTTGAAGCGCACACTACGTTCATACTCTGTAGCGACTATTCCAACAGCAATCGGCTCAGCCTCAGAAACTCAGCCTCGTACTCAGCAACTGTCTTACCCCCTTGAACCAGATTCAGAAATTCTTTCCTACGGCCATCCACATAACTCACCCCAACATACTTTCCCTTGAAGGTCGTCTTAAACAGCTCCCAAGTCACCCTGTCAGCTGGGGTCCCATCTCTCACAGTGAGCCACCATTGATAAGCCTCATCCCGTAGCAATGATATGGCTCTCTTCAGCTTCTGCTCTACGGAACAGTCCAAATCATCCATAATTCATTCTGTGGCCTCTAACCAATATTCAGCCACATTCGGCGCTAAACCAGATACGCCCCTAAAGATCTCTGCTCCATTAGCCCGAAATCGCTTGGAAATAGATCCTCGAATTCCGTTACCTGTACTTGCCCTGGTAACCCTTTCCAGAACACAAAGCATTGCCTGAGATAGAGCGTCATCCCCGACACCTCGATCATGAGACTCCTCTTCTGTTGCCAGTGGTACTGGTGCATCTGTCGCAGGCATATGTCCTGAAGACGAAGATCTAGCCCGTTTACTACCTCGGCCATGTCCACGGCCCCTTCCACGAGCTGCTCTCATACTCATGTCGTATTATCTGATTACGAATTTTATGCGTCAATTAAATATTTCAGTGTTTATTACAGATGTTTTATGAACAGACAGCAATTCAGAGTTTTGGTTTTCACGGAATCGTAGCCTAGCTACAGTCTTTAGTCTACTTATCAAATATTCCTACAGTTCCATCATCACCCTAACTAGAGTATCATAATAAGGTTTCAGTACTGGCATATAGCTAATAATTCAGAAACATTCAAAAAAATTCAGAATGATACTTACAAACTTGGGCCGGAGATTCGGTGTGCCACCTACTCAGAATCAAATTTTAGAAAATCGAATGTGCAGCCTTTCAAATCATTTATTTGTAGGAAGAAAATCTAAAACTTTTTTTTTAAAAAAACCCATTCCACAGCCGAGTTGTTGCAACTGGGCTCTGATACCACTAAATTAACACCCCAAACCTGGCCTAGACGTTACGACCGAATCTGGTGTGTCACATTGAAGCGTTACTAGAAAAGTCATGTTTTATCTAAAGTCTTTCTTAGTGTTAAAAAAATATCCTCGTTATAGATTAAAGTGAATGGAAGCTGTGCACCAGGTAGGAAGCTAGAAAAAGAGGAGGTGAGTCAATTAGACTACTTAAGTACCTAGCTCTCCACAGATCCAATCCTAGACATGCACACAACCATTGCCACACTTTAACTGAGTGGTTGTTCAGGGAAAACCAATTCGTTTGAAGCCACTTAAGAAGGTTATTAATTTTTGAAAACGTTTTCGTTGCGGAAGCTTTACTTGTTACCACGATATTTTGAAATCACATAACTTTTTAAAACGCACCCTAGAGCTATTCAATTTCAAAACAATTAAAACAATATCATGCCTAAGCTAACAAAACATACTAAAACTATTAAAAACAATTAAAGCGGCCTTATTACAACTTAAAACCAAACAATTAAAGTAAATAAGTGCTGAACAAAACACATGAAGAAAATCAAATTTGCAGAACATTTGGCCACTCTGAATCCTTCACGGCTTTAAGTCCATTATGGTTGGGGATTTCCTGCATGGATGAAATTAAGCGGTGAGTTTGTAAAACTCAGTGTGTAAAATAACCCAACTATAGTCCAAATCAAGTCAAACCACAGAAACGGATTAAGTTGGGCCTTAGCCCTATATAGAATTCAGAATGAAGCCCATGTGCCCATAACAGATACAGAAAAGATATATCATGTATGCAGAGAACCCAACCTATATCCATCCATACACCCCCGTACCAACCTTACACCATGTGGGGAGACTACTCGACCCACCCATCTACTACACGCCACAGAATTTGCAGCATGGATGCCAGAACAGATATTGTGACAGAGTCACCAGATACAGATATTGTGGCAGAGCCACTAGAGCAGATATTTGTGGCATAGCCATCAGAACGCTTCCTCCATCAATATAACCCACATCCCATGCAACAGATATACATGTTATGGCGTACAACAAACAGAATCAGAATGTCATGCATTTTAGTCAAAATTAACCCTAGGGGTATAATGGTTATTTTGCACCTAGGGGTATAATGGTAATTTTCATACTTAAGGGTATTTTTAGTAAATTTACTATTTTAGGGTTTTCATCCATGTTATAGCCATTAATGTATTAACAGAAACACTTACCGAGCATTTTTACCGAATTGGGCCCGTTGGCCCATTAACCCGATTTCGGCCCTTTAAGCCCAAATACCGAAATGCATGAAATTGCACACTCTGCAATCTTACCGCTTGAAATTACCAGAATTAACAAACAAACTATCTCATGAGTGCTCGCACACTCACAAGTTCACAAAATGTCGACTCTTCGACATTTCGGCTTTTCGACTTTTGTCGATCTAGTCTATAAGTAGGTGTCGTTTACACACCTAATCTATAACGATACGTTGGTGAGATCCACACCCGAGTTGCCTACAATAGAGTTACTAAAATGTCAGTCTACATATCAAAAACAAACCACGCACTAGACCCCTTACCGTATTCAGCCAACATTGCCTTGGACCTCAAAGTTCTTACCTTCCTGTCGAAATATGGACTAGATCTAGATGTCCAACCGAGTTAGCCTTCAAGCCTTTCGCTGTACGCCCCCTTGTCCATGCTAGTGCATACAAAACCAAAGAAAGAGGCAAAAATGCCCTTAGTCCTAACGTTAGCCACCCTTAAGGGGTTTCGACTTTTTCCTTAAATCATGAGCAACTAAAGAAAGATTCGAACACTTACCTATATTGTTATGACACTACTCCTGGTCTACTGTAGATCCATCCACTGTATAAGAAGGAAAAGTTATACTCAATGATTCGGCTTCTGAAGTACCTTGGTGTAGAAAAGTTTTGGTTCTGAAAAAAAGAATGAGAGGTTCGGCTTCAATAGAGTTTCGGCTAACCAGTTCTTGACAAGGGTTTATGAGGGAAAAGAAGAAGAGAAATATGAAGGATTCAGGTTCGGCCAACGGGTAATCGGCAGCAGGTACTTGGTTTTGAGAGGAAACAAAGATAAAGAAGATGAGAGTCGACAAGAAAAGAGAAGAGAAAAGAATAGGGGAGGAGATGAGAGAATTCAGTTCTTGAAGAAGAGAAGTCGGCACAGGTGTAGGGTGTAGGTTCGGCTTCTAGCAAAAGAAAGAAAAAGAGAAAACCTTAGGTACACCACCTATTTCGGGAAAACAACAGAATGACCAACCTAGTCCCGAAAATACAAAAAGAATTTGGCAACCACAAGTCCAAATGCCGAAATTCCCCACACTAAATGACCCAGCCGAATTTGCCTATACTAAAAACCCTTGGTCGGCCAACTCTTGCTCCTCAAGAGTCCAACATTCGTCCAACACCAAGCTCCTTGATCAGCTCCTAAATTTTCTCCCCTATCTCTCCCTTACCCAACCTTCTGAGCAGCTCAAATTCTCCCTAACAGAGTTCCACCTACGTTCCACTACCTACTTTTCCTATTCACAAAAAATAAATACCCTATTTGACTTTCCTTGCGACTTAAACCTTGGCTCCCCCTAAACATCCACACGCCACTTCCCAAACACCTATGTGGCGTCACATGCCACTTTACCACAGATCTTCTTGTGTATTATTTTACCACCTTTAATTTAAAAGCCCATAATACCAGAACCCTCTCTCTCTAAAATTAAAAATTCAGAAATTGCCTCGAATTAAATAGAAGGCCTACTAACATAATCAGACCTACATCAAACAGTCAAATCCTGGAAATCTGAAAAATCCTAAAAATTGGGGCGTTACATTGCAAGTTTTGCAATTTAGTCGTAAAAATTAAATTGGACACTCTAACAACAGAATTTCTTAACGAAACTTTCACACAATCATGCAAACATATCATAGACCTCAACACATTCATAAAATAATTATTTTTACTTTGGATTTGTAGTCTGAAAACCACTATTCTAACTAGGCTCAAAATGGGGCACCTAACCCATACCCGTCGCTGTAGCAGGGTTTCAGAGCATTACCAAAACATTCAGAACATTTTTCAATTATACTATGTAAATTGCTATTCATTTACCGATATCATCCATAACATCCCTTGATCAAGCCCTCGAGGCTCAATACAAGCATTAGAATCAAATCGGGACTTAATCAGGACCTCAAACATTTTTTCACGAAATTACAAAACTTTTCTAGGGTGCAAGGCTCACACGCCCGTGCGGTCCAAGGGACACACTCGTGTGATCCTAGGACACACATGTGTTGGAGGTCGTGTTTGACCCTTGCACACACAACCATGCCACAAGCCCGTGTGCTAGGCCGTGTGGTTAATTAATTCAATTCGAAAATAGGTGCAGATTTCACACGACCAAGACACACACCCTTGTTCTAGGCCGTGTGACACACGCGGCTTTGACACACGTCCGTGTCTATGCTTGTGTGCTCAATTCTGAGCATTTTGTTTCTCAAAATTAGGGTGCAGGGGACATGCAACCTAACCACATGCCCGTGTTACCAAGTCGTGTGTCATACACGGTCTAGACACACGCCCGTGGTCTGTCCGTGTGGACAAAATGAAGCCATATCTAGCTTCATTTCTCACCCAAAATTTCACCCAAGACCTGTTCTTGAAACACAAATACAATACCAACCATTCCGAGCATTCAAAATAAGTGTTTTAACCATTCAACATGACATATCATTGCAAGCACAATTGGTTATAAACTTACCTCGATTTAACTTAGGCAATAACAACATTTGATCACATGTAATCAACTTAACTCATGTATATATATCATAATAGCCTACATAGAAATATCAAAATGAACCATTACTAGCCATTCCAATGGCTAAGTTATAAAATAACTATTTCAAGCCTCTATTGGCCAAGTTGTCCTATACATGCCATTATATCAAAATGATTTTACTAAGTATATCCAAAATGCTAGTTGATAGTGTGACGATGCTCGAATGATCTTCCAACCTTCACGAGTTTCTGAGCACTATAAAACAAGGGAAAAATAAAGCGGAGTAAGCATTACATGCTTAGTAAGTTCGTATAACAAAAACTAAACTTACTGATCTTGCTTATTAAATCTAGGCATACAATATTAGATTCCATCCATTTGGCTAAATTGCCTAATCACATTCATTCAATCAAACATGTTAGTCACCAAAATCTACATATCAATCAAGTAAGATAGATGAGCTCATCAAGCAATATTCTTTCAAGTCATTATCATTTCATTTCAAGATTTTTATGCCATGTCAAGAGTTTTTACATTCGTTGAATCATTGAATCCCGATAGATGCACAAGTAGTACACTCGAAGTGTACGAGTCGATAATCCGTAAATTTTTTATTCAAGGGTACCCATTAGGGTATTTAACCAACAAACATTCTCTCGAGCCACATATCATTTAACAGGATTACCAGTCCAGGCTAAATCCCTTATATAATGTAACACCCCTAACTCGTATCCGTCGCCAAAATAGGATTACGAGCTGTTACCAATCAACCACAACATAAATCACACTTTGTGCCTTCATAATCAAAATCCAATCAAATAAATTCACAATGTTCCTTATTAAGATCTACGAGACCTTAAAACATGCTTAGAAGTGGTTCAGGACAAAACCGATAACATTTACAAACTTTAGAAAACTTAAAAAATTTTCCAACATTTAAAGGTCACAAGATTGTGTGAAAACAGGGCATACATACTGACTTGCACCACAAAGCCGAGGACACGTCCGTGTGCCAGGCTGTGTGAAATCTAAGGGGTTACTGACTTGGGTCACACGGCTGACCACACGCCCATGTGCCAGCCCGTGTGCCACACACACAGCCAGTAGACACGCCCGTGTGTCTAGGTCATGTCAAAACTGTAGGGTATACTAACTTTAATTTGAAGGGTACCCCAGGGGACACACGACTATGTAACATGATCGTGTGTCACACACAGCTGAGACACACCATGTCTCTACCCTTGTGGACAAAAATAGGCCATTTACAAAGCCAAATTGCCACCCTTTTCTCATGCTCACCTAGCCATAAAAATGGTATCATTTTATTACATATATAGGCAGCCAAAACATGCTATTTCATGTACATTCTATGCCATTTAAATTCCATCCAATTCATTACTCAATTCCACAACCAAAGCATACCAAATAAATATGCCAAAATCATCAAAAATCTTGCATAACTTATAATTGCATTTACTCATCAACTTATCCTCTAATTCAAATCATATAACACACCATATCATCATTTCAAATCAAACCAACACATAAAGCATTATATACATCACATATAACACTTACAAAACACATAATTCAAGCCAACTTAAATGGCTATACATACCATATTTACAAGCCAGATCTCATGGCTAATATCATGACTCAAAACATGCCAAAATGACACTAGCCTACACATGCCATATACTATATATACAAAGCTTCAAAAGTACCAACAAGTTGATTGATAGTGTGATGACGTTCCCCGACAATCCTCGAGTCCGAGCTAACTTCAATAATCTATAAAACATAGACAAATAACACACAGTAATCTTCATAGCTTAGTAAGCTCGTAAGTGATTAACTCAATTCATCAAAATGTAATTCAACATTTTTCACATAACCAAATCTAGATCACATTAACTACAAACCTTTCTCATGTCTCAAAACATGATCCAATATAATCTCATTGAACTTTCTCAATATAATACTCGAATAGGTTCCATGCATACTTGTACCACCTCGTACTAACCTCTTTCTCAACTACGTCATTCTTTACCCTTGAACCATTCGGAGTAGAAATCGGACACTCAAATATCACAATCAATAAGTGCCTATACCATGGCCCGTAGCCAAATCAAGGTAACTTATTTCGGAGTACCTATACATAGCCCGTAGCCAAATCAAGGTATTATTTGCACCCGAAGTGTCGAGATCGTGGTCTGAAGCCAACTCATTCGATATACATGGCCTGAAGCCAAATCAGTATATAAACTTATAACATTTCACAATTATCCAAATTTATTCCTAGGGTTCAACCAAGCTTTCACACCTCTCGTTTCTATCATCGAATGCATACGTAGAGTCATTTTCATTATTCAACACTATCCGTAGTCTCATTATCACAGTTTATACGATATGAAATCATTTAACATGCATTTAAAATGAAATTACCACATACGAACTTACCTCGTACTCGGAATTGAAGAATCGGATCGATTACTCGATAACCTTCAATTTTCCTCGATCTAAATCAATTCCTTTCTTTCTCGATCTATATAAATTCAAAATTAACTCTTTTATTCCTCAATTCATTCAATTTCATCCAAAACACACAATTTGGGACATTTTACACATTAACCCCTATAATTTCACATTTTCTCAATTTAGTCCCTATTTCATAAAAACACAATTTACAATAATTTCAACTAAACCCAAGCTAGCTGAATATTTACAGGCTCCATAATAGCCCATATTTATCAATATTTCACACATTTAACCATACATTTTACACTTTCACAAATTAGTCCATTTATGTAATTTCACTAAAAATCACTTTACAAAACATGATAATCTATCAAAAAATACTCATTTTCCATCATCAAACATTCAAGAACACATGAATTCATCAATGGAAACTTTCAAAATCATCAACACTTTCAAAAATTGAGGCATGGGCTAGCTAGAATACAAAGCAACAATCACAAAAACATAGAAATCATCAAAAACCGAGCAAACTTGCTTACCTAATAAAGCTACCAAGTTTCCAAAATGTTAAAGCTCATAAAACCTAGCTTTCTCTTATAATTTCGGTTAACAAAGAAGAATATGGACAAAATGTGATTTTTATTTTATCTAATAATAACTTATTTCACATTTTACCATATTATCCTTAATGAATAACCATTAATAATACATATTTCACATCCATTAAAGTCCATTAACCTTAACAATGGTTTAATAACAACATAAGGACTCCCAGAATTTAATATCTTAGCCATTTAGTAGCTTTAGCAAATAGAACATCACTTTTACGCTTTACGCGATTTAGTCCTTTTTATTGAATTGAACACTCAAACGATAAAATTATTTCACAAGATTTTCACACATAAATAATCACATGTTATAAACAATGAAAATAATATTAAAATAATTTTACGACCACAGATTTTTGGTTCCAAAACCTGTAACACCCCTAACCCATATCCGTCGCCAGACTAAGGTTACGAAACATTAGCAATCATACAATTGCTTATACGAATATTTAATACTATAAAAGTCTATATCGATTTCATTGATATATCGGGAACATTTCATACGATAATATAAACCTTATACACGATTATCCCTATCCAATTTTGAAACATTTTGAACATCTCAAATAAATGAAATAAGACAAAATGCACTTATATCACTAAATTACTTAAATTTTAATTGGCCATTTTATGCATCATATTAAGTCATTAATGCGGCTTTCATTCCTAAGTTTATGTCAACTTTGCTTGCATTGTATAATTACATAAACTAAAGATAAACATTTAGGAATGTACAAAAATTCATTCCGTTCTATAGTTATTTGACTATCACAACTCAATTGCATAATTTCATAACTTTACAAAAATCGATGAATCAATATAATCATGCATATTAGTAAACCAATCATAATACAAACAACTATAAATATATATATATATCAAGACATATAAGAATTCATCCATATGTCATGATCGAATACTCAGTCACATATATCCATTGATATTACCCAACTAACTTAAACTTTTAACGACCTATTACTAAGGTTGACTTAACCCATACGGCAACATCATAAATATTCTTTATATGCATGCAAACATATTAATTTATCTAAATGACATTCTTATGTGTATATACAATCCCATAAAAATATCAAGACCGAACCAATAAAATAAGGTACACATAAATTATATGTATCTTACCTGCAGCAAAGACCTTATTTAACATAAAGTACATAACATTTAAACACCTCAAATGTCCACAAAATATATATACTACTTGTTATCAAACAAACTTAGTGAATATTCAATCCCATATGCATAAACCAAGTAGGAACCTGGCAATATTCATATTTCAGCACACGCAATACCTAACACAAGTTCATGCATACATGACACATAATTATAAAGCAAAGTGGACGAAGGTCGAGCTTAACACAGCAAATTTTTAAGGAAAATTGCTTAGCCATTTTCGCATGGCTTTATACACAACCCAAAATTAACATTTCCAAAACATACTTTAGCTTATACATGCCATAATTTCTTATTTAACTTATAAAAGTACCCAAAGTAGTGGATAGTGTGACGAGCTTCGCAAACGATCCCTGAGCTTGTAACTTGACTTCCCAAAATCTATAAAACAGAAACAAATATTCACACGATAAGCTATTTTAGCTTAGTAAGCTATAAGCAAATAAATAACCTAATGATGTTAACAAAGTTACAAAACTAACCAGAATATTTTATCATTTTATATTTAAATCCAATCATATATAAATGCATTTGTATGAAGTATTCTTAAGCATATATAGTTATCTCCTTTTATAATGCCACTTGACTGAATGTATAAATACTCAAAACTAACATAGTATCATTTAACCATCAAAGCCGAATATTCCTATTACCCTAGTTCACATACACAAAATGCAAAACTCATATGTCTTAATATAGTTTCATATACATAGGTTAACCATATGACCGCATGTATATCTCATCATTCATACGCATATACATAAAAGCTAATCATAGTATATTTACTACTCATTCTCAAGTCAATTATACACATTTATATAAGCTCAAAAATCCAGTTATAAGATCATGTACATAATTTACTTTCGCCGAATATACATGGGTACATATAAGTGCAATCCAAGAATCATTTCCATAACAAACACACCATTTGTTCAAGGCCGAATACTCATATTTGAAACATGGAAGTTTATCCTTTTTATCATACATAACACATTTTATCAATAAATCACATACTTACCTTATCATTGATAACTAATAAACTAAATCATACCTGTCCCTTTTTGCTCATACAACACATCCGATCACGTTTTCCTTTGCCTAATGAACCATTCAGAATTGGGTAGGACACTTGGATAATCACACATATATCGTACAATGCCAACGTCCCAGACGCGGTCTTACATGTAGCCACATATCGATGCCACTGTCCCAGACAGGGTCTTACTCGTAAACACATATCGAAATCACAAATTGATGCCATGGACTTACTCGCACACATATATCAGAATCCTATGTCATGACATATGTATCCTAGCTATTCCTAAGGTTCATCCGGGGCTTTCGGATGTCGTATCTCAGTCGAATCGAACTCATAAGTGTGGTAACCATATTCAAAAACATCCGGCCATACCATAATTTAATCTTAACATTTCATAACAGCATGTAAACATAACGTTAAATTATTAATAAACACGTCTATTTGCTTATAAACTTACCTCGAACGTCGTGAAATTGGACAGGGCTGCTAGTCGTCAACTTTCATTTTTCCCCGATCCAAATTCGACTTCTTTGGTTCTTGATCTAAACATATTCAAATTAAGCTCATTCAAACATATTTTCATTCAATTTAGTGCAAAAAACATTTATAATTTTTACAATTTTGTCCCTATTGCACAAAACACAAAATACACAAAATTTCAAAGGTTTATTTGTATTATAAGCACCTCCACTAATAAATACAACATCAATTAAGCACTTTCACATTTAACCACTAAATTTTTATTTTACGCGATTAAGTCTTTTTATTTAATCGGACACCTAAACGACAAAATTAAATCACGAAAATTTCACAGATATAAATTCATACAAAATAAACACAGATAATAATTTTAAAATATTTTTCTGACTCGAATTCACAGTCTCAAAACCACCGTTCCGATTAGGGTCTAAATCAGGCTGTTACAAAACCACTGTTTTGATTTATCTAGAATCGAGCTGTTCATATAACGTAAGCTCAGATGAGCTCGATTAGGATTACTAGTCCAGGCTAAACCCTAATCATAACGTATACTCGAGAGATATTATATCGGGATTACCCATCTGGGCTAAATCCTTTCTATGACAAGGCCATTGGGATTACTCGTCCAAGCTAAATCTCGTCCACAACAAATGCAAGACCCTATTGGTTTCGGGAAAGCGCATACAATCATCGGAATGCAACATTCAATCAGGACTTAACCCTTTATCACCATTTCAAGCATGTATTAAGTTTCTCATTATAACATTCAAGTAATGTACATCAATTTAAATCACATTCCATACAACTCAACATTCAATTAAACATATTTACACACCGGATTAAGTTACACGAACTTACCTCGACACTTGTTCGCGTAAAAGTCTACTAATCTAAAATCTTTTATTTTCCTCGATCTAACCACGAATTAGTGTTGTCCAGATCTATATAAATGAATTTAACTATCAATTTCACACCTTTCATTTTTAAATGGACTCAATTTACGTCCTAGGCAATATTACCATTTTGCCCCTAACTTTTTCATAAATTCTAATTTTGTCCCTAAGCCCGGAAAATGAAAGTTGTGCAAATTACTCCCTGTTCCAAGCCTAACCAAAGCCTCATTACAAAATTTACAACACATTTATACATAAAATTTTAGAATTTTTCCTTCAATTTCACAAGTTTACATTTTAGTCTCTAATTCAAGTTTTCATCAAAAATCAGTTTGCAAAAGTTGTTTACCTATCAATAATCTTTCATTTTCTACCATAAATTTCTAATTTCTAGCATATTACACCCATGACCATTTTCATACCTTGATAACTTTTCAAATTAATCCCTCTAATAGAGAGATTAAGCTATCCCGATTTCAAAAATATAAAAATCATTAAAAACAAGACTTGATTTCATACCTTTTCAAGCTTGGTAAGTTGTTTTCCTCTCTCCTAGGGTTTCCATAGAAATTTTGGGGAAGTTGATATGAAATTAGATGATTATTTCTTTTTATTTAATTAACATCTTTTTAAGTTTGTGATTTTCAATTTAGTCCCTTGTCTTTTTCTATAATTCCATGGATGAGTTACCAAGAAAAATCTACATACTTTTTTAATGGTCTAATTACCATATAAGGACCTTAAGTTTTGAATTCCATAGCTATTTGATCCTTATAGCTACTAGAATTCAACTTTCGTATTTTATGCGATTTAGTCCTTCTCGTAATTAAGCACTTAGTCGATAAAATTTTTGTTTCAAATTTTTCACATGACATGGCTATTATATTATGGACCATATAATGAAATAAAAATAAATCATATTTTTGGGTCGGATTTGTGGTCCCGAAACCACTGTTTCGATTTCACTTAAAAATGGGTTGTTACATAACTTGACATTTACTTGTCACTTTATTACTTGTTACGATTGTGTCTGTCAGCTAGACTTTATTAAGTGAAGTGATAGGAAACAATCGCTGCTTGTGGAAACTTAATAGTTTTGGTAAGTTCTCCATAAATTCGGTATATTTGAAGATGGATAGGGAACCTATTTCTAGGAATTCTATTAATTGGACGAGTGTATGGAAACTACA
This sequence comes from Gossypium hirsutum, assembly GCF_007990345.1. Taxonomy (NCBI): domain Eukaryota; kingdom Viridiplantae; phylum Streptophyta; class Magnoliopsida; order Malvales; family Malvaceae; genus Gossypium; species Gossypium hirsutum. The sequence continues at coordinate 50,494,691 of NC_053431.1, read as the reverse complement.
ATTAGCAGCTAGAATTAAACAATTTTTTTGGTTGTTTCTGTATCAGAAGCTCCTCACTTACCATGAGCGGTGAGGAGAAATCTAACAGCCAATGGTGATTGCGCATTGTGCGGATGTGGTGATGAGACAGTCCTTCATGTTTTGCACAACTGCCCATTTGCAAAAAAAAGTATGCAGAATGGTTATTCCATCGCATTTGTTACCATATTTTTTTATGATTATTTACTGAACAAGGTGTTTACAATTCTGAATGGACAATTTGATGACAATGATTGTAATTTTTTAAAGCATGCTATCTTGTGTTGGATACTATGGTAGAATATGAATTGTTTTATTTTTCAGCAAACTATAAGTAGACCTGAGGAGATTATATAGAGGACAAATTGTTTTGTTGGTAGTATTAAGTAGTCCATGACAAAAGGTGATGTAATGAATGAAAGACAGGAAGAGGATATCAATTAGAGATCTTTGAGCCATGGTTGGGTTAAGATTAATACGGATGGGTCCATAAGTATGATTGATAATTGGCCGGCAGCAGGAGGGGTTATATGTGACTCATTGGGAAATTAGAAGGAAGGTTTCAGAAAACATTTAGGTAGGTGTTCTATCCTCAATACTGAGTTATGGGCTATACCTTGCGGTCTTGAGGTTCCTAAACTAAGAGAGTATAGGAAATTCATTGTGGAAAGTGATTGTTTAGAGGTAGTGGAGTGTCTTAAGAATAAGTCTGGGGAAGGTAACTCGTTGTCTTTGGTCCAGAAGATTTTTGCGGTTAAGAGGTGCTTTCAAATGGTGAAGTTTCAGTTTATTTGAAGAGAGGGAAATGTGGTTGATGATTGGATAGCTAGAACTTGTTTGGGAAGGGAATCTGAACTTTCGATTATTGATTTCCTAATTTTCATGTTAGGAAGCTTTTGTTAGAAGATAAATTGGGTAATTCCCTTGTAAAAGATAAATAAAGTCACTTTGTTGCCTTCCTTATTATAAAAAAAATTCAAATTATCAATTCCAAATGAAATATAACACTCAAATACATGCATATTACATTTTAATTTCATTTTAGACAATTTCCCAAAACTTTTACATTTATTCATTTTAGTCCCTAAATCAAAACATGTATAGCTTTTACAATTGAACTTTGTTTTTCATTTTGATTTCAATTATGCCCTTCTACAACCCTCTAAAAACTAAATTCGCAAAAATACATGTTAATTTCCTTAACTTCTCATTTTAGTCCCTAAATGCAAAAATAACAAAATTTACTTAGCAAAATAAATTTAAAATGTTTCCAAGCTTCAAAATCTTCCATTAATCGTCCAAAAAGCTTCAAAGACAACAATGGAAATTTTTAAAACCTTTAACAGTTTTGAAAATGGAGATATGGTATAGCTAAATTGTGTTACAACGATATCAAAAACATAAAAATTATGAAAAACACGTGAAAATGGCTTACCATGAAAAGCATCAAAGCCTGGTCAAATACTCCAAGGTTTAAAAATGGTGATTTCGATGATGGAAAGAAGAAAGAGACAAAAATGGCCTTTAACTTTTGTTTATGTTTTAATTCGATTTAACTATTTTTTCGCTTAATTATAACTTTAAAATTTACATAATTATAACTTTAAAATTAACATATATACTATTAGTTATTATGCTTTAGCCATCCACTAAAGTTTACAATAGCCTAATTGCTATTTTGACCTTTAAACAATTACTAGATAAACATTTTAGTTAACACAAATCAATAGTGATAATGTTTTATGGTTTTTTTTAGTTAATCCTTGTACCTTGATTAACCATTCAAATCATCAAAATTTTTGGACCAAACCTTAACTCACCTATACTGTAGCTCCATAAATATTTAATAAAAATATTTACAAGCTCAAATTATAGGAATGAGGTCCCAATACCTTATTTTCAAAAACCATTGACTTTTGATTCAATCCACTTGTACTATAACTAATTGTTCTACAAGTAAATTTTACTAGATCAAGATTCACAATACCATTAGGTTTGACTCGTAAATATTACTTAATAACATTTACAGACTCACTCATCAAAATTGTGGTCCCAAAACCACTATTTTTGACACAACTAAAAAAGTGTTGTTAAACTCTCCCCCTTTAGGAAATTTTGTCCTCTAAATTTCATACATGGGAATAGGTTCGAATTCTGCAAGCAAAGCTAATCTATAAGCTACTAATTTGACCCTTTCCAGGATTTCATTTAACTCAATGAATCTCGGACTTAACTTTCCTTTTCTACCAAACTATAATACCTTTCTCCATGGTGAAACATTCAGGAGCACTTTCTTATCAACATTAAACTCAATATATTTTGTTTTTAAATTGACATATTATTTCTGGAGATCTGAGGCATCTTTCAAGAAATCCTAAATAACTCTAACTTTATCCTCAATTTCATAGATTAGATCAGTCCCAACAAATTTTCTTTCTCACAATTCAGACCAGTATAACGAAGTTCTACCTTTTATACCATATAATACCTCAAACGGTGTCATTTTATACTCAATTGATAGTTATTATTGTAAGCAAATTGTAACACCCGTATCCATCATCGGAACAAGGTTTCAAAGCATTACTAGAACTTTCAGAACAATTTTCAAATAATTCTTGTAAATTACTATTCATTAACCGAGATCATTCAAAAGGTCCTTGATTAGACCCTCGAGGCCCAATACGAGCATTAGAATTGAGTCGGGACTTAATCGGGGGCTCTAAGAATTTTTTACGAAATTTCAAAAATTTTCCAAGGTGCAGGGCTCACATGCCTGTGTGGTCGAAGGGACATGCCCGTGTGACCTTGTGACAGGCCCGTGCTACTGGCCGTGTTCGACCCCACGTAACTCTCTGACTTATGCACACAGCCATGCCACACGCCCGTGCACTAGGCTGTGTGGTTAATTAATTTAATTTGAAATTAGGTGAATGTTTCACACGGCCAAGACACACGCCCGTGTTCTAGGCCGTGTCGCACATACAGTTGAGACACACGCCCGTGTCTCTGCCCGTGTGCTCCATTCTGAGCATTCTATTTCATAAAATTAAGGTGTAGGGCTAACCACACGCTCTTGTACCAGGCCGTGTGTCACACACGGTCTAGACACACACCCATGTGTCTGCCTGTGTGGACAAAATAAAACCATTTCCTAGCCTCATTTTTCACCCAAATTTACCCTTTCCCTGCACTAAAACATACCAAACACATTCCAAACAATTCAAGCATTCAAATTAAACAAATTCCATCATTCATCATGGCATACCATTATATGCATACATGCTTACAATCTTACATTGGTTCAATCCATATATTAGACATAATTTGATCAACTACTTAACATATATTTAGCTACCATAACATGACATTACAAGTATATCAAAACAAACATTACTAGCCATTCCAATGGCTAGATTACAAGCATCATTATCAAGACACTAATGGTCAAGTTGTCCTATACATGCCATTATACCAAAATGATTTTACTAAGTATACCCCAAATAAGCTAGATAATAGTGTGACGATGCTCCAATGATCTCCAACCTTTGCAAGTTTTCGAGCACTATAAAACAAGGGAAAATAAAATGGAGTAAGCATTACATGCTTAGTAAGTTCGTATAACGGAAACTAAACTTACCAATCCCGTTTATTAAATCTAAGCATACAATATCATGTTTTCCATCCATTAGCAAAATTGCCTAAACACATGCATTCAATCAAACATTTTAGTCACCAAAATCTTCATATCAATCAAGTAAACATAGATAAGCTCATCATGCAATATTCTTTGAAGTCATTATCATTTCATCTCATAATTCTCATACCATGTCAAGAGTTTTATGTCCATTGAATCATTAAAATTCTGATGGATACTCAAATGTACACTCGAGGTGTACGATTCAATAATCCATCAATTTTTATTCAAGCGTACCCATTAGGGTACTTAATCAAGGAACACACTCTTGAGCCACATGTCGTATAATAGGGTTACCAATCTAGGCTAAATCCTTTATATAACGTATGTTCAATACAGCTCAATTAGGATTACAAGTCCAGGCTAAACCCTAATCATAATGTATACTCGAGAGGTATTATATCGGGATTACTCGTTCGAGCTATATCTCATCTGCAACAAATGCAAGACCTCATCCATTTCAGGAAAGCACATATATTCATTGGAATTCAATATTCAATCGGGACTTAACCCTTTTCACCATTTCAAGCATGTATTAAATTTTCCATTATAACATTCAAGTAATACATTTCAATATAAGTCACATTATATACAAACACACCATTCAATTAACATAATTATATACTCGATTAAGTCACACGAACTTACCTCGGCACTTATTCCCGTATAAAATCTACTAATTCGAAACCTTTTCTTTTCCTCGGTCTAAACTTGATTTTGTGTTGTCTGTATCTATATAAATAGCTTTGATCATCAATTTCACATATTTTATATTTACTTCGACTCAATTTATATCCTAGGAAAAATTACCATTTTGCCCTTGACTTTTCCTTAAATTCCAATTTTGTCCCTAGGCTCGGAAAATAAAACTTATGCAATTTACTTCCTATTCCAAGCCTAACCAAAATCCCATTACAAAATTTACAGCACATGTACTCATAAAGATTTAGAATTTTTCTTCTATTTCACAAGTTTACATTTTAGTCCCTAAATCATGTTTTCATCAAAAATCACTTTGTAAAAGTTGTTTATCTATCAACAATCTTTCATTTTCTACCATAAATTTCTAATTTTCAGCATATTCATCCATGACCCAAATTTCATACCTTGATAACTTTTCAAATTAATCACCCAAAAAGGATTAGACCATCCCGGTTTCAAAAATATCAAAATTACTAAAAACGGGACAAGGAAACTTACCTAATTAAGCCTTGAAAGTTTTTTCTCTCTCTCCTAGGGTTTCTATATAATTTTGGGGTTGAAGATGACAAAATAAGATGATATTTCTTTTTATCATCCTTTAATTAATTAACTTTTTTAATTTTCAATTTAGTCTCTACTCTTTTCTAATTTTTCCATGGATGAGTCACAAAAAAAAATCTACATACTTTTCTTCAATGGCCTAATTACCATATAAAGACCTCTAGTTTTGAATTCTGTAGCTATTTAATCCTTATAGCTACTAGAATTCAACTTTCACATTTTATGCGATTTAGTCCTTCTCGTAATTAAACACTTAATCGATAAAATTTTTGTATCAAAATTTTCACACGACATGTCTATCATAATATGGACCCTATAATAAAATAAAATAAACTTTATTTTCGGGTCGGATTTGTGGTCCCGAAATTACTGTCCTGATTTTATTAAAAAGTGGGTTGTTACACAAATTTTGCTGAGGGTAAATATTTTTCCTAGCTACCTTCAAACTTTTTTACACAACAATGTAACATGTCTTCTAGTATCTGAATAACTCACTCTGATTACCTATCTATGTAACACCCACATTCGACTCGATCGCCGAATCCGGGTATCGAGTGCCCTATATGGACTAGTTTGGATTAAACACCAAATTTTAAATCATAAATTTAAATTACAAACTTTATCACTTAATAATAAATATTTCCTAAGACAAGAGCCTCAATTTAAGAAGTCTACTATCTCAAATTTTTATTTCTAATGAAACTATTTAAACCTGAGGCATATATGGAGTGCCATATAGGGACCCCTTTTATGTGCATGACACCTAACCAACAATATTCCTTGATCCCAAAAAAGTCTGGCTTAGTCCATTCCCAAGTTCTTTAACCAACAAGCCCTGCAAAACATAGGCCAAAACTTTGGTAAGTTCAATGAACTTGGTGGATTTCGTCGCTTCAAAAATGTATAATTCACCCCTTATTTGTTGGGGTATTAACTTAAAAGAAAATAAAATACTTCAAATCCCTATTTTACTCAGAATTTCACGCATTATATGAACTGGTGGACTCCTATATGCCTTCCCCCTTCCTTTAATGGTGGTTCGACCGCTAGTGCTATAAGTTCTTGGTCAAGCTTATGTCCCGTCCACAGGGTTTTAGTGGTTTTCGAATGTTTTGTCATCTTGTCGGATTCTCACTTTACCTACATGCTCTGGCCATGTACCAATACTAACCTTTACCCTGACTCAGAGTTCTAAAATCTTGAACCTTGTCGAGATGTATCCTCATCATTCTTCTTAATTCTGTGTGTGTCCAACCGTACACTTTATTTAACAGCTTGATTTTGGGCCTAGTCGGAACAGTGGTTTCGGGACCACAAACCCGACATAGTAAAATTTACTTTTATTATATTTTCATGGTCTACAACTTTATGGAATAATTTTGTGAAAATTTTGTTCAAAAATTTTGACATTTGAGTACTCAATTTAGCAAAAAGGACTAAATTGTAAAAAGTGCAAAAGTTAAGTTCTACATGCTAGAGGTGTCTAATTGTTATGAAATTTTAAATTTAAGATCCTTAGATGGTAATTAAACCATTTGAATTAAATTTGGACAAAAATAGACATGAGGTAAAAGAATTTTAGTGTTTTGAGAAAAGGGCATTTTGGTTATTTAGTAATTAAAAGAATTAAAAAGCAAAAATCAAGCCAAAATTTAGTCCATCTTCTTCATGCTTGTGCCAAAAATTAGAAGAGAAGCCATAGCTAGGGTTTTGCCACTTCCAAGCTCGATTGTAAGTCAGTTCTTGCCCCATTTTTAAAGTTCTTTACATTTTTGAAGTCGTTATCACTCGATCTATCTATTTCTACCATAAATTTGAGAAATGATTAAGGTATAGGGTTTCACCCATGTTAGATATGTGTGTATTTTTATATCTAATGGAGGAAATGTGTGTTTGGTGTATGATAAACAACTTTTTCTAGGTGATTTTTGATGAAAATGCCAAAAGGACCAATTTGTAAAAAGGTTATAAAATATCTGTAAAAGTGTGATTAAATGAAAAATGTGGGCTGTTATAAGTATAAAAGTAGTTCGAATAGGCTTGGGAATCAAAAAAATTGAAACTATATCAATTTACGAGCCTAGGAACAAAAGTGTAAAAATTGTCAAAGTTTAAGGGCAAAAACGTAAATTTTCCATAATGTGATTTTTGAACTGAATTGAGTAATGTAAATAATAAATGAGTTAAATTTACTATTTTAGATCAAGATAAATGAGGTTCGGACCTAGATCAGGGGAAAAATAAGGTGTTTGACGAGTAGGTCCTATTTCTACTATTTTGTATATAATAGCCCAAAATTGGGTCTAGTTGGAACAGAGGTTTCGGGACCACAAAATTTGAGATATAAATAATTATTTTATGATTATTTTGAGGTCTATGATATGATTGCATGATTGTGTGTAAATTTCGTGAAGAAATTCTATGCATAAAGTGCTTAATTCGAAGTTAGGGACTAAATTGAATAAGTTAAAAACTTGCATTCTAGAAGTTTCTAGTTGAAATTGATTTGAAATATTAATTAGGAGGTCTTAAATAGAAATTTTACCAATTTCTAAGTTATGGAAAAAAATTGGACATGGATGGAATTTTTGGAAAGTTTAGTAGTAAGGGTATTTTGGTCATTTAGGGGTAAAATGAATTAAAATACAAAATTAAAAGCCAGTTTTGCTCATCTTCTTCACCATGGACGTGTATACCAAGGGAGACTCCATGGCTAGGGTTTTCAAGCTTCCCAAGCTCAATTGTAAGTCCGTTCTAACCCCGTTTTTCAAGTTCTTTACATTTTTAGAGTCCCGGTAACTTGATTTAGCTTATGCTAGCAATAATTCAACCTAGGGTTCATATTTGGAAAAATACCCATAGGTAAAATTTGTGTATTCTGGTGTTTGATGATACAATATGAGGTTTTAAGTTATGTTAGACAACTTGTGCTACTCGGTTTTAAGTGAAAACGAGCAAAAGGGCTTAATCGATAAAAATACCTAATAGTCATAAGTATATGTTAGAGTGAGAATTTGATGTTGCCATAGAAGGGAAAAGTGATCATCATGTCATAAAACATAATAATAAGGGATGAAGTTTAATTCCCGAGCCTAGGGGCAAAAGTGTAAATATGCAAAAGTTTAGGGGCAAAATTGTAATTTTCCAAAGTTTGAGTTAAGGACTGTTTTGAATAGTACATTAATTAAATAAGTAAAATATGATGTTTTAGGTCCCGGAAAACGAGATTTGAACCTAGAATGAGAGAAAAATTGAAAATTGGGAAAGTTGGTAAAATGGCCGTTTTAATATCAAGGTAAGTTCATATGTATAATAAGCATTAATTTATGCATGTTTCAATGTAAAATTGATATATTTACTATGATCTCCGAGGTGTTGAAAGTATGTAAGTTGGTATGATAATAATACAACAATAATGCTGTAATTTATATTTGAAAGTTAAATTTAGTGAATTAATTGAATTATGTTAAATTAAATGATTATGGTGCCAAGTTTATGAATTGATTTAAAAATATGTCTATGGGACATGAAGTGCATTGAATTATCATACATAAATGTGATTTCTATGATTATGGATATTATGGGAAATTGTAAGTTCATATAATTTTTAATAAGACAATGTGTAATTTAATGTTATTGCGTTGATATTAAATGAGATGTAAGTTTATATGTAAGTAATACATCACTATTACTTGTATTATGATATTTTATAAAAATATTGGAAATATGTTTGTGGATAATTACTTGATTGGTGAAATTGTTGGAAAAGAGAGAGAAATCCCGGTTGAACCTTCGGAAAGATTGGATGATACAGATGGTATGTAGCTAGGTCACATGTATAGTGCTGAGTGCACATCATGTGTACAAGAGAGCTACAAGACATTCTGATGTAGCTAGGTCACATGGGTGATACTATGTGTACACCATGTAGACAAGAGAGCTACGGGATATATGTAGCTAGGTCGCATGCGTGGTTCCAAGTGAAGGACACCATGTAGACAAGAGAGCTACGAGATAAACTGGCTAGGTCACATGAGTGGAACTAAGTGTTCATCATGTGTACAAGAGAGCCGAACTATATGATGGGTGGAGCTATGTGCTGAAACCACCAAGTATCGAGGATTGATCCGAAGTGTTCAACGGGAGACTCTCTATGTATTGCTTTGTGAGTTTTGTGATGAATAAGTGTAGGAACTTGGTTATGTGAATGATGTGTTCATTAAGTGACCAGGATGTGGTAAGGTTATAAACAAGTAAGTTATACATGAGGATGATTTTATGGTGACCTTGTGATCATGGGCCTATACTTGTGATGTATGAAATGTGGTGAAAATGATTTGTGATATGTATGTTAAAATGAGGTTAATACAAAGAAAGTGTGAAAGAGTGAATTAGCAATAAAATTGTTTTGGATAGTAGCAGTGATGTGATTTTGAAAAATCACAAAAAATAGTATAAATTGAATCACAGACTGAATAAGATATAAAATTAAATCTTAATGAGTCTATTTTCATATAAAAGAAATATAGAAAGCAAAGGAGTTCTATATTTTGAGATATTTATGTTTTTGTGAGACTGATTCAGAATGATTACGTGATCCCCTGTTATGACTTTGGAAAATCACAAAAATTTGGAGAAAAATAATTAGAGGCTCAAAATTATATTTTTAAAATCCATAATGAGTCTATTTTCAAGATAAATCAACAAGAACATTATCCGAGTTCTGTACTGTGAGATAATTATTTTTTAGTGAAGAGAGGTCAGAACTGTCAGAAAGTGAAATAGGGGAAATTTTAATGAATAAAATGTACTAATTGGCTAAACCAAAAATTATGAAAATTTTATGGTAGAAATATATGTGAGTCTAGTTTCAGGGGAAATTTACGGATCTTAATTTGGAGCTCTGTAGCTCGAATTATAAATAATTAAGTGACTATGACCCGTGTGGACAGTTTGATGTGAACATTTATTAGTAAATTGTGAAATCGTACTTACAAGAATGCTATATACATTAAGGATGTGGAATGGAGAGGAGGAGGAGGAAAATAAATATATGTGGAATACATGGAAACTATGGTATATGAAATATTGATATAATGAAATAAATGATATGTGTTTATAAGAAAACAAAAAGAGAATGTTATGTATCATGACATGTATGTATATATATATGTGACTAGTCTAAATGTAATGCTTGTTGGGTATGGAATTGAATTGAAATGTTTCAGGCAAACATGTTATTCTGCGCATCTGAATCGTGGTATTTTATAAAGATATGATCTAGCTTTAAATATGAATGCTTGATGATTAAGCTGAAGATATTTGGTAAGATGATAATCTTGGTATAAATGTATAAGTGGTACTATAATAAATAAGGTAAAATGAGTATGAGAGACACATGTATGATGACATACAAATGCTATGTTTGTGGTTTAATTGAGGATGTTTAATCATTAAATGAATACCATGTTATATGCTTTTGATTTTGTATAAGTGTGTAAGAGATCAAGGTTGACCAAAGCTTGGAAAATAGCCTAGGTATATTCCACACAGGCAAAGACACGACCATGTGTCTCAGCCGTGTATGGAACACGAATTTGGGACACGAGCGTGTGGAGCCTTAAAGCATGAAATTTCCAAGATTTTCGTAAGTTCTCGGTTTAGTCCCAAACCCTTTCTAAAGTATGTTTTGGGCTCCGTAGACTCAAATAAGGGACTATGTGTAAGAGAATGAACGCTTTGAAATATGAATAAAATTTTATGGCTCGTATTTTAGTTTAATGTTTGTATGTTTGTCTGGTAACGCCTCGTACCTTAGCCCGGCCTCGGATACGGGTAAGGGGTGTTACATTGTACTGAGGTAAATTTTTATGTAAATAATGAATTGTTTTAATTGTGTTTTAAATGCTTTATTATTATATGAATTGTGATTGACTCATGGATGTAATTGACAAAGTTACGACAAGCGTGAAATCCTGGTTGAACCATAGGAATAGATAGGATACAAATGTCATGACATTAGGGTTACTAAGACTACCTGTAAGACCATATCTGGGATATGGCGTCGATATGAGATTTCATGTAAGACCATAGCTGGACTATTTGCATAGATATGAGATTACATGTAATACCATATCTGGGATATGGCATTGGTATGGTACCGTGTGTACAGGACTAGTATCCTTTAGTATTCAAGTAGTTCAACGGGTAATTTAACGAGTATGTCAAATATGAATTGTGTGTAAATCCAATTCAAGATGACTCAGATATGTATGTAAAACTCAAACGAAATGAGCTCGTTATGTGATGAACCCTCGGTGAGGTTATGATTGAGTAAGTTATGATCATAAGATCTTAATCACATTTATGCCAATTATCATCATGTTAATTGTATGTTAAATGTGTGTTTGTGATGCCTATTATTTGCATGGGAACTTACTAAGCTTTAAAGCTTACTCCTCTTTCTTTTCCCTTGTCTTATAGTGTCACCAAGCTCGGATTCGGGGATCATCGGAGACTCCATCACACTATCAACTGATTATTTTGGATACCAATGAATTTGACATTTTGAGTTATGGCATGTATAGGGACTTGGTTATTTTGTTATGTGTCATAATTGAATTGGCCTAATGTGTTAGCCTATATTGGTTGATAATTCATTTTGTAAATTGCCATATGGTATTGGATAATATTGGTTTAAGTATATATATGCATATGATGATGTTTTCATGGATGTCGAAATTTGCATGGTTTAAGTTGATTAGAACGTGATGTGTGGATGCCTAGTTATTGGATAAATTGGTTGAATATAATTGCTTTGATTGGTGGTATGTTTTTTTGTGTAGGTGTGTGCATGGAAGGGTGACAAAATGGCTTGGAAAATAGCCTTTATTTTTGTCCACACGGGTAGACATAAGGGCGTGTGTCTAGTCCGTGTGTGACACACGGCTTGCCCCATGGGCATGTGTTCTGGTCGTGTGTCCCCTGCACCTTAATTGTTGCAAAATAAAATGCTCAGAGTTGAGCACACGGGCGTGTGTCTCAGCAGTGTGGATGACAGGGCCTCAGGCACGGGCGTGTGCCCTAGGCGTGTGAAGTCTGCACTTATTTTATGAAAAATTATAAAAATTAAATCTACCACACGGCCTAGAACACGAGCGTGTGACTTGGCCGTGTGCCTTTAATTTGTTTTTGGGTGACAAATAGAGAGTTACACGGGTTAGGGACATGAGCGTGTGTGACCACACGGGCGTGTCCCAAGCCACACAAGCATGTGGCTCTTAAAACATGAAAAATTTTCTAAGTGTTGTGAAATTTTCTAAAGTTCTCGGTTTAGTCCCGAACTGCTTCCAATGTATGTTTTAGGCCTCGTAGGCTCATTTTAAGGACGATATGAATGATTATGAAAAGTTTTAAATTTGGATGGAAATTTACATCTCGATTTTGTATGACTGCTTGTGTGTAAGTCCGGTAATACCTCGTACCCTATTTCGGCATTGGATACGGGTAAGGGGTGTTACATTCTAACCTTAATAGAACTCCTTTTATACAACACTCTTTTTTTATTGATTCTCTTATCTCATATTAGTATGGTGGATTTATTGTCACTCTAAAAAGGCTATTAGTAAGCCCCACACCATATTAGCAGACTCAATCTTATTTTACCTTTCTTTTCCCTACCTTACACTCGATTGCAATGTTTTTTGGATTACTCCCATGTAATACACCCAATTCGCTATACCTTGTTTTTAAGGAGAAACATATTTGTATACGGGGAACTGTTTTGGTTTTTAGTATCCAATAGACTGTTATCTCAACGTCCATTTAAGTTTACAATTCTCCCTAAATGATGGTTCCCTATGGAACTAACTTTACTGTGGTTATACTCACAATGGATTCCCCTCCAAGAGGAATAATTTTGACAGACATACTTGTCGCTTGGATACTTCTTATTGGTACCTATCTTTCTCTTATGTAAAGTTTCATTGAGTGCCATCTAATGACCCTTAATGGTGGATCCTTATCTGTGATCTTCGAATAGACCTTCTTTTGTTTTCCTTAACTCCAAGCACCACTGATTCACCATTTCCCATGTTTGGATCTTGCTGAGTTACCACTCACATGCCCAACCAGCTTCTATGATTATTGCTTGGGCAAGTTGTTCCTGTTATCACTACCTTTTCCTTTTTTTTGTGGATTCCTCAAACTTGCTGGCTAGCTACCATTTGCCAATACTTGCATTTTTCCTTCTAAGCCCTTTTTTTCATGATTACCATTCCGGTGGTCTACCCCATGTTTAATGTCCCGACGGGCCATACTATGTTTAATGTCTCGACACGCTACAAATTTTATCATAACCAAGTTATGGTCTTACCTGATTTAACCCCATGATTAACTTCCTGGTAAACTTTCTATCTTGTCATAGCCAAGCAATGGACTTACACGTTTTACCCCATGTTTAACGTCTTGGCAGACTCCATTGATTGTGATAGTCGAGCTATGGTCTTACACATTAAACCTCTTTGAGGTGTCACCCCAAAGGATCTTACTGTCGTCGTGGTGTCACCCCATAGAGCCTATAGAATATCGTTGCAGTGTTGCTCTATGGAACCTAATAACCATCGTCACGATGTCGCCCCAAAGGACCAGTCCATATCATTCTATTTAACCTTGATGCTATCTCAAGGTCTAGAGCTTTTCATATCATAGTTTGCACTCAGCAACATCGGATTGTGGAATCTAATGGAAATTCCATTTCCCTATCCATCCACCCATTCCTCCATTTCTCCATTTCTACCTTGATACTCAAACACCGTAATTTCCCCTCTATAAAGCCCAGAGCTTCGCATATCACAGTTTGCACTCAAAAATATCGTATTGCAAAATACAAAAACATTATTTCCCTAAATCCTAACTTCATCTAACCCATCAATAATTTCCCCTTCCTACTCCACTGTAAAAAGCATGCAATACATGCAATTCATAAACATATTATCATGGAGTACGCTACTTTTCAAGCAAAAAAACATAATCCTTTCATACATACTGACACCCTTGTGGCTATTCATATACCTACTCAACCTTATGCATAACAAGCATTCTCAAACAGCAAAGATCATACATCATCACAGAATTCATTCTAAACTAAACAATGATTCATGCTAGTTTTAAGGCATATCAGAAATTTAGTATAGAAACTCATCTAATGTTTTTTTGCCTCCTAAGCTTAAATTTTCTAAATAACAGAGCTTTCATTCTCTTGGTAGCTAAGCATTATAACAAAAAATTATGAGTTATACTCAATATTTTTAGCTTAAAATTTAGTTTTCTAGAAACATGTAGAACCCTTAAAAAGGTTCTGAAAATATTTAACTTCATTTTCTAAATCTTACATATACCAAATAACTAAGAACCTTACCAACTTACTAGATTCCCTACTTTTTCGACTCAACCCTCATGATTGCCGCTCTATGCAAAGCTTCCCGTAACTATCTCTTCTTTGGAGAAACCTCAAGAAGATGAAAAAAAAAAGAAAATGAAATAGAAGCAAGAAGAAATTCCTCCAGGAAGTTATTTTCCAAATATTTATAGCCCTTCACGCACAGTCTTCAACTAAATAAAAATCTCCACTGATAATCATTTTGTCTCCCACTAAGGAACTAGCTGGTTTTAATCCAACAAAACTAGAATTGGGTCTCAACTATGTCCAAATCAGTCACTAAATTTTCCTGATATTTCAGTAGAGGCCGCTAGCTTGTGGCTTTTTTTAATTGTTCCTAATTTCCAAACTTAAAGGCAATCGGGTGTGACAATCTGTCTGGGGATGAAAAGTTGTACTGAAATGTAGTTTCATAGCAAAAGCCTCATTTAGCTTACCACAAAATCTAGAGGTAAATCTCGCATCTCTATCAGAAATAATGGCACGCCATGTAACGAAACAACCATTGAAATGTATAATTCAGCTAACCTTTCGAGTGAGATATCGGTTCTGATCAGTATAAAATGTGCAAACTTCGTTAATCTATCAACAATCACCTAGATAACATCTCTATTATTCCAATTCAATGGTAATTCTGATACAAAACCCATTATAACTCACTCACATTTCCATTCTGAAATCATCATAGGCTGTAGTAATCCGGATGAAACTTGATACTCAACTTTTACTTGCTGATACACTAATCATTTAGTTAAAAATTCAAAGATTTCTCGCTTCATACCTGGCCACTATCAAATCTGTTTCAAATCACTATACATTTTGTTGTTGCCTAGATGTATCATATAAACTCTATTATGAGCTTTACTCAGAATGTCTAGTTTAAACTCTGAATCATTAGGTACACACAATTGTTTACAAAAATACAAGCTGCCATTATCACCAATACTGAACTCTATAGTTTGCGAATTCTCAACTGACTTTGTTTTGATTGCATATTGAATCGTGCTTTTGGAGATCATGAATTCTTTCAGAAATAACAGTCTTACTTTAAATTTAGCCAAAATAAAATCGTCCAGTTCTAAAGTAATATTTGTATTCATATCTCTCAAAGTAAACAAATATTTCTGACTTAAAGCATCAGTTACTACGTTAGCTTTCCCCAGATGATGATCAATCACTAGATCCTAACCTTTTAGTAATTCTAACCATTTTCGTTGCCTCAGGTTCAACTCTTTCTGAGTCATCGAGTATTTCAAAATTTTATGATTAGTATAAACGTGACATTTTTCACTGTAAAGATAATGACACCAAATTTTCAAGGTAAACACAATAGTTGCTAACTTAATATCGTGAGTCAGATAATTTCTTTTGTGCAATTTTAATTGTCAGGAGGCATAAGTTATGACATTACATCCTTGCATCAGTACACAACCCAAAACATACAATGAAGTATCAATGTATACAATAAACTCTTTTCCAGATTTAAGTTGTGTCAAAATTGGAGCTTCTATCAACAAAACTTTTAGTCTATCAAAACTCTACTGACACAACCATGTTTATTGTACTTTTTTTGACTAGGTTGTTACAAAAAAATGTTGAATTTTTCTGGCAAGAGAAGTTTCAGTGGAGTTTTGATCAACTGAAAGTTTTGTTGACAGAAGCTCCAAAATGTTGAATTTGTCTAGTCAACTTTAATCGTACAATTAAAATAGTACAATCAAATTGGAGGTTCTGTGAATATGTCACACAACCGTGTTTCCAAGTCGAGTAACTAACTATAACTATGTGATCCAAATATTACTAAGCCTACAATATCCACATGGTCGTGTGGCCAGCCTATGTGAAGCACACACTCATGTGCTAGGTCGTGTGGAAGAAATATTTGTCATTTTAATTGTTCATCATATATCAAGCAAGTCTATGATTCATGTAATGCATAAATGGTAACACAACCTGTACAAAAACTAATCAACCATCATATCAAAAATGTAACTAACCATTCTTAAGGCCATGCATTCATATGATAGATATTTCTTTTTAACAAGCTTAATGAGCTAAGTAATCAAAATTTAAACAACAAGTCTTATTCATCCATGAGATTATTTTCAATTCATCTTTAAACATATCATACCTAAACATTTCCTAGTTTCCAACCAATATGCCTTAATGACACCTTTTCACAACTAGATGTTATACATATAACATATTTCATCCAATCATTTCATCACAGATATGCATACATTCCAAAACATTCATCTCAACCATGATGAAAGTTACCAACTTCCAAAATCACATTTAACACAAGTGGTCAATAATAGTTCTTCATCCAAACTTGTTTAAGCACACCTAAAACACAGACATATATATAAACATTTACAAACCATAGAAATAAAACAAATGTTCACATGTCTCACATAATTTCTTTCCAAAATAACACTTATGCATTTAACCTATATGCATGCCATATAACTAATAAAGAACTACCAAGTTGATGCTAGATAGTGTGAGCTTTGAAGAGATTCGATAATCGTGTTCAACAAAATGTTGACTACTACAAACAAGAAACTAAATCGAGTAAGCTTTATGAAAGTTTAGTAAGTCATATAAAACATATACACTAACTTACCTTATAACCAAAGATACAATTATATACCTAAGTATTCATGGCATAGTCAATCCTGAAATTTCATTTCACAAGAAATAGGTAAGTCTTTCATATATTCATGTAACAAGACAATCATTAAAACATTTCAATTTGTTCAATCCAAGTATTCAATGTTTATTCTAGTCAACAAGTCAACCACTTCTATTATTTAATCAAGCCAACCCCATGAACAATAGTAAAAGGACTCAGATACATAGGTTACAGTATCAGGGAGCACTGAGGTGCTAAACAAGGCATAAATGTGCATACAAAAGCACCGAAATGCAAACATGGCACCAGAGTGCATAATACGGCACAAATGTGCAATCAAGGGCACTGTAGTGCAAACAAGAGCACAATGTGCTATCAGGAGCACTATAGTGCTAATAGGAGTACGAAAGTACTATCAAGAGCAGCATAGTGCTAATAAGATAAGCATGTATCTACCCTATTGGCATGTCAATCGTATCCTAAATGTTTACTAGGTTCAAACAGGCACTTATACAAGATTCAGGACTTTCATGTTACTATAACATTCCCAAGTACCAAGGCATATATCAAAATCATCTCAACATGCGTTACACTATACATAATATATATCACATACATGTATGTTTACCTTTCAATTGAGTCCAAACTCAATTTTTATACCAATGCTATTTCATCCAAGATTCATTCAGTATATATAAGTATTTATAACACAATTAATCAACATTTATAATACTTTTAAATTTTATAAACTTATCTAAATTAATCAGCTAACGAACTAAAACATTTATAATAATCTTAAAACATTTTCAAGCTTCAAAATCTTCCATTAATCATCCAAAGAGCTTCAAATACAACAATGAAATTTTTTAAAATCTTTAACAATTTTGAAAGCAGAGATACGATATAGCTAAATCAAGTTACAACGATCTCAAAAATATAAAAATTATGAAAAACAGGTGAAAATGGCTTACCATGTAATGCTTCAAAGCTGGGTTGAATACTCCAAGGTCTAAAAATGGTTGTTTCAGTAATGGTAAGAAGGAAGAAATGAAAAATGGCCTTTTACCTTTAATTTATGTTTTAATCCACTTTTAACTAATTTTTAACTTAATTATAACTTTAAAATTAACATATAAACTATTAATTATTATGCTTTAGCCATCCACTAAAGTTTGCAATGGCCTAACTGTTATTTTGACCTTTAAGAAATTACTAGATAAATGTTTTAGTTAACAAAAATCAATAACGATAAAGTCTTACGATCTTTATGATTTAGTCCTTGTACTCTAATTAACATTTCAAATCATCAAATTTTTTGAACCAAACTTCAATTCACTTATACAATAGTTCCATAAATATTCAATAGAAATATTTATGAGCTCAGTTTACATGAATGAGGTCCCGATAACTCAATTTCCAAAATCACTAACTTCTAGTACAAACCATCTGTACTAGATCAAGATTCACTATATCATTAGATTTGAATAGTAAATATTACTTAATAATATTTATGAACTCATTCGTCAGAATTGTTGTCCTGAAACCACTGTTTCTGACACCATTGGAAAACAAGCTGTTACATGCTATCTATATTGAAAACGGTTGGGTATATGTATAAAATGTACATATATGTGATGATTATATTATCTTATCATTACTTGTGCTATATTATGAAGTAATACAAAAGTGATACATCGAATTGTAAACACATATTTGCAATTGTGGTAATGCTATGCTAACTTGGTTATAATGTGTTTTAATGATGAATAAATATAAATGATGTCCTATTAATAGTGTCAAGTAGAGTTATGAGTATAGCTAGCATGCCATAGGGTCTATTTGATAGGTGGGAGATCCAACACTTGATGCGTGTTATATTACGATAGTTCTCTTATTCCCTAAGGGTTGAGAATGTATCGTCGACTCAAATTCCCTAAGGGTATGAGCATATTCTAGTGTAGTTCGTGGGATCGATGCATTTCTGCCTAACTAGCACTTCGGTGCATAAACAGGTATGTTGGTGGATTGATCTGTATATCCATCCTCCAATTCAAGTAAGTTAATAAAGGTCGAACTAATAAAATCAACATGATTTATATAAAGAATGATTGATTATGTTTTGATATGGAAAATGAGATTAATATATATATGATATGTTTCAGGACGCTAATACCTTGAGGGTGCGTCGAAGTTATTGATAAATGATATTGTAACACAAATACCCATGGGGTGACTTAGTAGTTGAATAATATGAAAGCTTATGTGATTCATCAGATTAAAATCAAAGTTGTCAGTTTGTGAAACCATGTGGTTTAATTTAATGGCATTAGCTATATTGTCTTTGAATTATGATGACACCACTAAGTACACATTACTCAACATACGGTTGCTTTTGTTTTCATGCGCAGGTCTTGTACGAGTTTTAATATATCAAAGTTGCAATGCATCCAAGGTTAGTAGCTCAGCTCAACATGAATCAAGTCTATACTTTTTATTATATATGCATAATTAATGGCATATGCCTAGGTTAAGTCTTATGATGGTTTGCTTATTTTATGATGGTTTTGGTATGTTATTAGCAATTGGAATTATAAGGCTTTATTTCATAAGTTGCAATGTCTATATGGTATGCTTGTATGCATTTGTTAAATGATAGATCATGAGATAAACCATGTAAGACTAAGTGGCATTGAATATGATGTTTTGGTAAGTATGTGTAACATCCTTCACCCGTATTCATTGCCGGAATAGGGTTACGGAGCATTACAAACTTATAACCCAATTAAACAAACATTTCTAATAAATTTTCCATTTCAAATATAAAACAATCACATACACTCATAATGTCCCTAATATGAGCCTACGAGGCCCAAAACATGCATTCGAGGTGGTTCGGGACTAAATTATAACTTAAAAAATTTTAAAAATTATAGGGGACACACACCCGTGTCCCAGCCCATTTCCTAACCCGTGTAACTCTGGCTTGGGTCACACGGCCAAACACACGCCCGTGTGACTGGCCTGTATGCCCTTCGAAATGACCACACACACACGAATGCCAGGCCGTGTGCTAGGCCGTGCCAAACCATAGGGTATACTGACTTATGCCACACGGCCAAGTCATACGCCCGTGTGCTAGACCGTGTGAGGCATACTAACTTGATTTTTAATTCAACACTAGGGTGCACATGGCCGTGTAACCAGACTGTGTGTCACACACGGCTGAGACACACACCCGTGTCTCTACCCATGTAGACAAAATAAGTTATTTACCAAGCCAACTTGCCACCCAAGTTTGTATACACCTACACCAAAACAAATGGCACCAAACAAGATATAAATAGGCATTCATCCAACCTCAACCAAGCATAAATCATGCCATTTCAATACCAACATATACAACACACACAAAATACTACAATATGCCATACAATTTCATACCAAACATTACTTTGTCAAATCATCAATAATACCACATTCATTTGATCATTTTATTGCCTAAAATCACAAATATACTAATCCTAAATCTCAACCACTTAAAATCCCTAATTACTAATTATCAACAAGCAACACATATCCATCATCAACCACATAACTAAATCCATATGCACATATATATACATCACCAGACATGCCAAAATAAGCCAACTCAAATGGCGATACACAAAACCAAATACTTAACATTTAAAAGCCAATTCAAATGGCTAAATTCATTACTAACATATATCAAATAGACCAAACTCCTATACATGCCATAAAACCAAAATCATAGATTCAAAAGTACCAAAGTGATAGCTTGATAGTGTGATAAGGTCTCCGACGATTCTAGAATCTGAGCTAGGTTTGATATCACTATAAAACACGAAAAAATAAATAGTGTAAGCTATAAAGCTTAGTAAGCTCGTATGAAATAAACTCAATTAATCATAAATACACAATTCAAACAATTGAATATATCATCACATAACTCATACTAGCTAGCAAACCTTCCACATAATCAATCACAAAATTAGTTGTGAAATTCACAAGTTTCATCGATTCAATACTTATACGGTTCTTGTACATACTTGTACCATCTATTACTAGTCTCATGCTTATCCATGTCTTTGACATACCAGTTGAACCATTTGGAATACTATTGGATACAAGGGAAAATCGCACCCTAAGTGCCACATACATAGCTGAACCTATCCCAATCTCGTATCACATATAATGCTTACTCTCGAGCTATCAACGGGTCTGCTCACACAAGCTGACAGTCATGACGAATCTACACGGTGCTGCTCACACAAGCTGATGAGTATCTACAACACATGCTGGACAACTCAGCCACCGATAGGACACATGGACCAGCACCCAAATCACATAACCCCTAATGACATTCATTTGTATCCTAATCTATTCCTAAGGTTCAACCGGGATTTCACACTTGCCAAACATCATCGAACATGTCCATAATGTCGTATCCATAGTTTATGCAATACCAAAGCATTTAAAATACAAATATAACAATGCTTATTACATACGAACTTACCTCGAATGCAAGAACGACAAAAAGAGTCGATTAGTCCAAAACCTTGTTCTTTTCCTGATCTAAATCCGAATTTCACTTTTCTTGATCTATATAATATCAAATTTAACTTATTTAATCATCAACCTATTCAATTTAGACAAAAAATGCACATATAGTAACTTTACACTTTTGCCCTTAATATTTCAACATTTTTACAATTTATCCTTATCTTATTAAAATACAAATTCATGCAATTCAACCTAAACCCATGCTAGCTGAATTTCAATTAGCTCCATAGCAGCCCACATTTTTCATTTGTTTCACAAATTAACCATGAATTTTACACATTTCACAATTTAACCCCTATTTGGACATTTTACTTAAAATCACTTAACAAATGTTGTTTTTCTATCAACAAGCATGCATTTTATATCTTCAAACATCAAAATACACCAACATTCATCAATTTAAAACATTAAACCTTTAACAATTTTGCAAAATAGTCCCTGGGCTAGCTAGACTAAGCTGCAACAATCTCAAAAACATAGAAATCATTAAAAAGGGATCAAAATTGAACTTACATGCACAAGGAGACTAGGCCGAATGCTTCAAGCTATTTTCATGGTTTTTCTATGCCCTGATTTTGGTTAGAAAGATGATGAATGCATAAAATGGCTTTTTTATTAATTTATCATTTAATTACCTAATTACTTAATTAACTTTTATAATTAATTCAATTTACAAAATTGGCAAGCCATTATCATCCACTAACACTTTAATGAGATATTTATCACATAAGGACCTCCACTTTAAATTTCTATAGCTATTAGACACATTTATCTTATAGAACACAAGTTTTACACTTTACGTGATTTAGTCCTTTTTATCAAATTAAGCATTCAAACGATAAAATTTCTTAACGAAAATTTCAAAAAATCATACTATCATGCTATAACATTAAAATAATAATAAAATAATTATTTTGACCTCAAATTTGTGGTCCCGAAACCACTATTCTGATTTGACTAAAAACAAGCTGTTACAACTCTCCCCCCTTAGAAATTTTCGTCCCCGAAAATCTTACAAGAAAAAAGGTTAGGGTACTATTTTCTTATAGCTTCCTCAGGTTCCCACATAACTTCTTTGACCCATGACATTGCCACAAAACTTTCACCAAAGCTAGGCTTTTATTTTTTAGTTCTTTAAATTCTCGAGCTAAAATTATGATCGGTTCTTTGTTATATGTCATATCAAGTTGAATTTTGATCTCTATCGGAGAAATTACATGCGATGGATCTGATCAATACCATCGTAACATCGACACATGAAATACATTGTAGATCTTTTCTAACTCTAACGGTAAAGCTGGTCGATATGCCACTGGCCCTATTCTTTCAATGATCTCATACGACCGATAAATCGTGGACTTAATTTTCCTTTGCACCAAATCAAAGGATTTTCTTCCATGGAGATACTTTCACAAATACTATATCGTTAATCTGAAATTCAATGCCTTTACATTTCAAATCTGCATACGATTTCTGTCGATCTGAAGTCACTTTCAAACTATCGCAAATTACTTTCACTTTATCTTTGATCTCTCTTATCAGGTCAACCCCGTGAATCTTTTTCTCACTAAGTTCGATCCAATACAATGGAGTTCAACATTTGCGACCATACAATGCTTCATACGTGCCATCTTTATACTCGATTTAAAACTGTTGTTTTACGCGAATTCAACCAATGGCAAATATTTTTCGCAGTTGCCTTCAAATTCTAAAACACAACAACGAAGCATATCTTTGAGAATCTAAATTATTCTCTCAAACTGACTGTCAGTTTGGGGATGAAATGCAGTGCTAAAATGCAACCACGTACCCAAAGCTCTTGCAATTTCTTCCAAAATCGTGACGTAAACCTCGAATCTCTATCTGAAATAATAGACACTGGCACCTCGTGCAATCTAACGATTTTAGGAATGTACAATTCAGCCAATTTATCAAGAGAATAATCTGTACGTACTAGAATGAAATGTGTAGACTTCGTCAGTCGATTAATGACAACCCAAACAACATCTTTCTTTTTCGGAGATAGGGGTAATCCCGATACAAAATCCATCATAAATTTATCCCATTTCCACTCTGGTATTATCACATGATGTAATTGTAACACCCCAAATCTAGGATAAAATTATTTTTGTGTGTTTGTGATGTGAAAGAATGTCCGGCTTAGTGGTTGTGTGCTCTGGAAGTGTCTGGGAAGTCATGGGTTCAAGCCTTAGCTTCCAAAAAAATTTTGCTTTTTAAGGATAAAACCCCTATATTTGGCCAGTAGGGTTATAAGTTTATTTTGGTAAAAACATGACAGAGTGTGCTAGTGGTTTGAGGTTCGAATCCCTGCTTGTGCAAATGGAGATTATTTTTACTGGTAGCCATAGGAGAAAGTTGTATTTGACCGAAACACCGAGAAGTTTGAATGAGTTTGAATGGGGGTTTTTGTTAGCCAAATTTGGGGACTGAAAAGGGGGATTCTTAGTCGTTGAGGTTTGTGAGCAGGAAGGTTTTTAGGAGGAAATCGGGGAATTTGAATTTGGTGGGAGTGGTGCTGTCAAATTTGAACTCTGGCACTTAGAATTTCGGCAGTGTAGGAGTGTCTTGTAGGAGTCTAAGGTTTAGAAGCTAACAAAATTAGAAGAGTTCGATTTGGTCAAAAAGGATTCGGTCACAACTATCTAGCTAATTGAGTGCCGATTTTGTTTCTAGCTTTGCTACCGATTTCTTTCTCAACTTTTCGTGTTGGTCACATTCATTTTTGTTTTGTCTATCCTATATCCAAATATTGCAAAAGAAAAAGAGAGTTCTTTCGGGTTTCTGTCATTTCTTCTCTTAGCATATTCAGATTCTTCCTTCATTTTCCCATTTGTGCCGACCTTCTCTGTTCTTTGTTAAGCTGAATCATCTCCTCCTTCTTTGTTTAGCCGAATACCCTAAGTGTTGTTTCTCTTCTTCTTCTCTTTTCTCCAAACTGAATTCCCTCTAACATTGTGGCCAAATTTGTTAAGGCCTAATCATCTTCTTTTTTTTCTTTTTTTTCCTTGGCCGATTCTTGCTGAGGTACTGTCGAAATCCCTTTGATTTCTTGGTAAGTGTTTTTACGGTTTGTTTCCCCCTAATCAAATCTTATTTGGCTTTCTTCTCAAAGGTCTGGTTTCTATATCTCTTAGGCCAAATGGTTGTTTTTTCTCTCCTTTTCTGCCATGGGGACGTATTCATCTAACACCTCTATTCATACTAGGGGCTCGATTTCAATAATCAAGGTGTTAGGCCAATTGCTCTTCCCCTACAAGTGATTTTTCCTTTATTGGTAAGTGCTTTAAGTATTAATTAAGGATCTCATCCTTGTGTTATGTTTCTTAATGGTGGTTAAGTGTTCGATTTGTAATAAGGCAACTAGGGATCTTTTGTTATCAGGTGAGGGTGGTTTAAGGTGAAGGTGAAAGTTTAAGGTGAAGGTGGTGTTTGGTGTTGAATATTTAAGAGAAGCATTCGTGGTTTATAATGTGTTTTGATCTTAGAAGTGGTTTGGCTACGACATCGCAATAGGTGTGTAACACTAGCATTAGATGTGAAATGACAAAAGCTGAAAAGTCGAAAAGTGGGCTGTCGACACCTCACGGGCGTGTAGCTGCCTGTGTGACAGGCCGTGTAACAAAAAATGGTCGTCTGGTCGATGAGATGGCCATGATCATTTTCATGGGTCAAAACGATATTGGGCCATTTTGGGCCGAATTAGGCTATGTGGGCCCAATGGGCCTATAAGCCCCACACAGGAAAATCACACGAAAGTGTGGTAAATATTGGGCCAGGCTGTGTAAACCAAACGGCTAAGGCCATTTCTAGGCTATGTGGGCCATACGAGCGTGTGGGCCCACACGGGCCCGTAATATGTGTAACTATCTGGTTATGACCCTAGTCGAAATAGTGGTTTCAGGACCACATATCTGAGTTCAAAAAATATTTTAATATTATCTTCTGTGTCTGTGATATGTGAATTTATATCTGTGAAATTTCTATGATTTAATTTGTCTGTTTCTGTGCTTAATTATGAAAAAGGATTAAATCGCAATAAGTGTAAAACTTGAGTGCTAGATGAAAAAGCACTTATTTGGCTTGGCTTTTATAATAAAGGTCCTTGCGTGTCAATTGTACCATTTGTTTAAATGGTGGACAATTATGGACATGTAGTTGGTAAGTTCTAAGGTATATTAATGAAGGGCAAAATGGTAAAAGGTGAATTTATGTTATATTAAATAAAACAAAGGTTAAAAACCATTTATTTCATCCATTTCTCACCGAAAATAAAAAGAAAAGAGAGGTTTTGGGTGTTTGAAGCATTCGGCCATGATTCAAGCTTGATTCAAGGTTCGTTTTGTTTTATTTTTGATAATTTCTATGTTTCTGTGATCGTTGCTTCGTGTTCTTCAAAGCCCATGTCTGAATTTCTGTTTCTGTTAAAGATTTCATGAAATGCCATTCTTGATATCATGAGTTTTGTGATGTTTTTGGATGAATTATGAAGGCTTGTTAGACGAGTTCTATGTTTTGTTCTTGAATTTTTAATGAAATGAGCTATTTGAGCTAATTTGTGAAAATGAGGTCTTGAAGGACTAAATTGTGAATTAAATGTGTTAATTGGGCTTGTGTGGAAGCCATGTATATTTGGCCAAGCTATAGTTTTGGTGAATTTTTGCATATTTATAATTTGGTGAAAAATGGACTAAATTGTCAAAGTTTGAAATTAAAGGGCTAAAATGCAAAGTACTCTAAATACGTGTTCATATGGTTGAATTTGGATTTAATTAGATCAAGAACAAAGAAAATTGGATTTAGATCGAGGGAAGTCCAAAGTAGTCGAATAGTCGACTCATTTTCGTCCAAAATCCAAACGAGGTAAGTCAAACTACACTTATGTGTTAAGTTGATTAAATTATGTGTTTATAAACTGTTATCTGCATTGGATGACCTTAAGAGCCTGATAAAAGAACGTTGGTATTGACTTGAATTATTGTGTAAGACCGTGTCTGGGACACAGGCATCGATTTGAAATTTACGTGTAAGACCATGTCTAGGACATCAGCATCGTATCTGTTTTCGTATAAGACCCTGTCTGGGACAAAGGCATCGATATTGAGTTACATGTAACACCATGTCTGGGACGTCGGCATTGTACTTGTCTGTGAATATTTATTCCACTTTTGGATTGTCCGATGATAAAGTATAAGATATGAAATGTATAATTCATACAGGTACGTTTGTATCGTACTAGATTTCTGAATAGAAAAGGACTATGTTTCTGTGAAGTAAGGAAATATTCTATGAGACGGTTGTGAAATCTAGCGATTTACTATTATTTTTATGCTATAATAGTTGGAAATTTGTATTTGACTTACTAAGCTCTTCGTAGCTTACTCTGTGTAATTTCTGTCTGTTTTACAGTTATCGTAGCTACTAAAAGCTTGGGATAGTCGAGGATTGTCACCACACTATCAAGCTCTTTTTGGTACCTTTGAAAGTGTAAATATTGCTAAGTATAGCATGTATAGGCTAGAATGTCTATGTATTAAGTTTTGAATTGTATATATATGTTATGCCATGTCAATTGGCTAGCAAATGTTAAGTTTTATGCATAGTTTTGATGCATGTTTTGAGATGTGTTATGTTCTAATATGAAATGGTCATCTTTAAGCATGGAACTGGTTAGAAATGTTGCTTATTAAAGCTGGTAGGATTGGACCCTTAAAAGGGTGGCAAATTGGCTTAAACCAAGCCTGTATTGTGCCACATGGCCAGGGAACACGGGCATACCTTGTGGCCATGTGAGAAAGTCAATAGCTAGCTAAATTTTACATGGTCATGAAACACGGCCGTGTCTATTGGCCGTGTTAAAAAGTCAGTATAGGACCTCTTTTTGGCACGGTTGGGCCACATGGGCTTGTCTTGTGCCCGTGTGAGTTACACGGCCTAGTCACACGGGCGTGTGACTTGGTCAATTTTGCAAATATTGATTAAGTTCTGAAATTTTTTAATGGGTTCGGTTTAGTTCTGACCTTCCCTAAATGTACGTTTTAAGTCTCGTAGACCATATTAATGGATGAATTGTGGATGAATACTTATGTATTGATATTATATGATATTTGTGAATCTGTGTTACTCTGAAATGCTCTGTCTGTCCGGTAACTCCCCTTTCCTATTCCGACGACAGTTTTGGGATAGGGGTGTTACATTTTATTAGTATCAGAGCTATGGTTTAGTCAGTTCTAGGACTACCATAGTGTATATGAGTCTAGCTATACATGTCATATATTTGAATCTGTGATAGTGTGATGACTCCTGACTTTGAGATGTGCTTTTATATAGCAAATTGATCCCGACAGAGCTGTAGCTGACGATGTTGAAAGCAATGCGCCTGCTCCCGCGCAAGGGGCGGTGCAAGATGATTTACGACCAGCTATGAGTAGCCCTGATAGTGAGGCTAAGCAAGCCTTCTATCAGATGATGAATGAATGGTTCACCCAATACATTAGAACCAATCCGACTATACAACAACCTCCACCCCCGGTTAATCCTTCTCAGATTCCTGTCGTGACTTCTGTGAATTCGGTTCAGCTAAACAGACCACCGGCTGATAAGATTAGAAAGTATGGGGCTGAAGAATTTTTGAGCTACAACGTATGGTGATGCTGAAAGAGCTAAATTCTGGTTAGAAAATACAATACGGGTATTTGATGAAATGTCTCTGAATCCAGAAGAATGTGTTAAATGCACCGTTTCACTTCTGAGAGATACGGTGTATCATTGGTGGAAAACTTTAATATCTATGGTTCCGAGTGAACGGGTTACCTGGGATTTCTTCCAAGCTGAATTTCAGAAGAAATACATTAGTCAGAGATTTATTGATCAGAAACGTAAAGAGTTTCTCGAGCCTAAACAGGGTCGTATGTCTGTTACTGAATACGAACGGGAATTTGTGAGATTGAGCCAGTTTGCTTGGGAATATGTATCAAATGAAGCAATAATGTGCAAAAGGTTTGAAGATGGATTAAACGAGGATATCCGTCTGTTAGTTGGAATTCTGGAAATTAAAGAAATGGTAGTGCTCGTTGAGGTTGAAGAATTAAGTAAAGAGAAAAGAAAAGCTGATTCTAAAGCTAGAGATGCTAGAAAGAGATCTTCGAGTAAACCCTTTCAGTCTGGATCAAAAAAATTTCGAGACGATCAGAACCGTTCAAATACTAATACGGGCCATTCGAACCGAGATCAAGCTAGATTGTATTTGAACACCAGAGCCCCTATTACTTCTATTGCAAGTGTTGGAAATGTTCGATCTGAGAGACCTGAATGTAAACACTGTGGTAAAAGACATCGGGGAATTGCAGATTGAATGATCGAGCTTGTTTCCGATGTGGATCCCTAGATCATTTTATAAGAGATTGTTCTGAACCTGCTGAGCAAGAGAATTTGCAGAGTCTGAGACCGAGTAACACCTCAGCTAGAGGTAGATATTCCAGAAAGACAAGAAATTCAAGTGGTGGTCAAAGAGCTACTGGAGATACTGCTGTTAGATCTAAGGCTAGAGCACCTGCCAGAGCCTATGCTATCCGAGCTCGTGAGGAAGCATCATCACCAGACATGATTACAGGTACTTTCATTCTTTATGATACTTCTATGATTGAATTGATAGACCCTGGATCAACGCATTCTTATACCTGTTTGAATTTAGTGCACAATAAAACTTTGCCTGTAGAGTCTACTGAATTTATGGTTAAAGTATCGAACCCTTTAGGCAAAAGTGTTTAGTTGATAAAGTCTACAAGAACTATCTGTTAATGATTCGAGATACCTGTTTTCCTGCTAATCTGATGTTATTGCCTTTCCACGAATTTGATATAATTCTGGGGATGGACTGGTTAACATTGCACAATGCTGTTGTGAACTGTAAAAGAAAATTCATTGATTTAAGGTGTAAGAATGACAAGATAATTCAAATTGAGTCCAATGATCTGAATGGACTACCAGCTATGATATCTACAATGAAAGCACTGAAATAAGTAAAGAAAGGTTGTGAAGCCTACTTAGCTTATGTGTTAGACTCAAAAGTGAATGATAAGAAAGTTGAATCAGTGCCTGTTGTTTGTGAATTCTTTGATGTGTTTCCTGAAGAGTTACCTGGTTTGCCTCTGATTTGAGAAGTCGAGTTTGGTATTAAATTGGTACCTGGTACTACTCCGATATCGATAGCTCCATACAAAATGGCTCCGACTGAACTAAAAGAATTAAAATCTCAGTTGCAAGAATTGATCGATCGAGGATTCGCTAGACCGAGTTTCTTACCCTGGGGTGCTCCTGTTCTGTTTGTGAAAAAGAAAGATGGCACAATGAGAATGTGTATTGATTACCGTCAACTTAATAAAGTGACTGTAAAGAACAAATACCCTTTGCCCAGGATCGATGACTTATTCGATCAATTGAAAGGTGCTATTGTGTTTTCAAAGATAGATCTGAGATCGGGTTATTATCAGTTGCGAGTAAAGGACTCTAACATTCCTAAAACTGCTTTCAAAATGAGGTACGGGCATTATGAATTTTTAGTTATGCCTTTTGGTTTAACGAATGCACCTGCTGTATTTATGGATTTGATGAATAGAATTTTCAGGCCGTATTTAGATCAATTTGTTGTAGTATTCATTGATGACATATGGATTTATTCACGTAATGAATCTGACCATACTGAACATTTGAAAATAGTATTACAGATTGTGAGAGATAAACAATTATATGCAAAGTTCAGTAAATGTGAATTCTGGTTGCAAGAAGTTGGCTTTCTGGGTCATATTGTATCAACTTCCGGTATTCGAGTTGATCCAAGTAAGATTTTAGCTATTTTGGATTGGAAGCCTCCGAGGAATGTATCTGAAGTCTACAGTTTTCTGGGACTTGCCGGTTACTACAGACGATTTGTAAAAGATTTCTTGATGATTACAACTCCGTTGACAAAATTGCTTCAGAAAGATGTGAGGTTTGAATGGTCTGAACAATGTTAGAAAAGTTTCGATCGGTTAAAAGCTCTGTTAACTGAAGCTCTGATATTGGTACAACCTGAGTCAGGTAAAGAATTCATTGTTTACAGTGATGCTTCGTTGAATGGACTCGGTTGTGTTTTAATGCAAGAAGGAAAAGTTGTTGCTTATGCGTTGAGACAATTAAAGCCGCATGACAAGAACTATCCAACACACGACCTCGAGTTAGCTGCCATTGTATTTGCTTTGAAGATCTGGCGTCACTATCTGTTTGGTGAGAAATGTCATGTGTTTTCTGATCATAAAAGTCTGAATTATTTAATGACGCAAAAAGATTTGAATTTGCGACAGAGAAAATGGTTAGAACTACTAAACCATTACGAACTTGTGATTAATTATCATCCAGGCAAAGCTAATGTTGTTGCTGATGCTTTGAGTAGGAAATCGTTGTCTGCGCTGTGTGCTATGAACGCTAATCTAGCACTGTCTAATGATACTTTGGTTTATGCCGAACTAAAAGCAAAACCTTTGTTTATACAACAAATTTTTGAAGCTCAGAAATTTGACAATGAATTGATAGCTAAACGAACTCTGTGTGATTCTGAATTCCGGGTTTATGTTAATGATTGTTTGAGATTCAGAAATAGACTTTGTGTTCTGAGAAATCCGGAGTTGATTCAGATGATTTTGAGTGAAGCTCACAGCAGTAGATTTTTTGTACATCCAGAAAGTACGAAAATGTATAACGATTTGAAACAACTATATTGGTGGCAAGGAATGAAAAGAGATATTTCTGACTTTGTTTCGAGATGCTTAATCTGTCAGCAAGTTAAATCTGAACATCAGGTGCCATCTAGATTATTACAACCGATTATGATTCCAAAGTGGAAATGGAATCAAGTGATCATGGATTTTGTTTCGGGTTTGCCTCTGTCTCCGAAAAAGAAAGATGCAATTTAGGTTGTATTGATTGTTTGACGAAATCAGCTCATTTTATTCCAGTGCGATCTAATTTTTCACTTGATAAGTTAGCTGAGCTTTATATTTCTGACATTGTAAGACTGCATGGTGTACCATTGTCGATTGTGTCAAATAGGGATCCGAGATTTACATCGTGATTCTGGAAGAAATTGCAAGATGCTTTGGGTACTAAATTGCATTTCAGCACTGCTTTTCATCCGCAAACAGATGGTCAATCTAAGCGGATTATTCAGATACTCGAGGATATGATGAGATGTTGCATTCTTGAGTTTGAAGGTACGTAGGAACAATATCTACCTTTGATTGAATTTGCTTATAATAATAGTTTTCAATCGAGAATTAAAATAGCACCGTATGAAGCTTTATATGGTAGAAAGTGTAGAACTTCGTTATACTGGTCTGAGCTCAGTGAGAATAAGATTTACGGTGTTGATCTAATAAAAGATACAGAACAGAAAGTGAAAATAATCTGAGATAGTCTGAAAGCTGCCTCTGATCGTCAAAAGTCTTATGCAAATTTAAAACCAAAGGATATCAAATATGAGATCGGTGATAAAGTGTTTCTGAAAGTATCTCCGTGGAAGAAGCTGTTCCGATTTGGCAAAAAGGGCAAGTTGAGCCGAGGTTTATCGGACCGTATGAAATCACCGAGCGAGTTGGGCCGGTTGCTTATACATTGAGGCTACCATCTAGGTTGGAAAAGATACATAATGTATTTCACATATTGATGCTTCGACGGTACAGATCTGATCCTTCGCATGTAATTTCTCTGTCTGATATTGAAATCCAATCTGACATGACTTATGAAGAAAAGACGATTCGTATTCTGTCTCGTGAGATTAAAGAATTGTGTAATAAGAGAATTCCATTAGTCAAAGTACTATGGCATAGACATGGAGTAGAAGAGGCTACATGGAGCCTGAAAATGTAATGAAACAGCAATATCCAAATCTGTTTAACGGTAAGATTTTCGGGGACAAAAATCCCTAAGGGGGGAGAATTGTAACAGTCTGGTTATGACCCTAGTCGGAATAATGGTTTCGGGACCACAAATCTGAGTTCAAAAAATATTTTAATATTATTTTCTATGTCTATGATATGTGAATTTATATCTGTGAAATTTCTGTGATTTAATTTGTCTGTTTCTGTGCTTAATTATGAAAAAGGATTAAATCGCAATAAGTGTAAAACTTGAGTGCTAGAGGATAAAGCACCTATTTGGATTGGCTTTTATAATAAAGGTCCTTACGTGTCAATTGTACCATTTGTTTAAATGGTGGACAATTATGGACATGTAGTTGGAAAGTTTTAAGGTATATTAATGAAGGGCAAAATGGTAAAAGGTGAATTTATGTTATATTAAATAAAACAAAGGTTAAAATCCATTTATTTCATCCATTTTCCATGAAAAATAAAAAGAAAAGAGAGGTTTGGGGTGTTTGAAGCATTCGGCCATGATTGATTCAAGGTTCGTTTTGTTCCATTTTTGGTAATTTCTACGTTCTGTGATCGTTGCTTCGTGTTCTTCAAAGCCTATGTCTGAATTTCTGTTTCTGTTAAAGATTTCATGAAACGCCATTGTTGATATCATGAGTTTTGTGATGTTTTTGGATGAATTATGAAGGCTTGTTAGATGAGTTATATGTTTTGTTCTTAAATTTTTAACGAAATGAGCTATTTGAGCTAATTTGTGAAAATGAGGTTTTGAAGGACTAAATTGTGAATTAAATGTGTTAATTGGACTTGTATGGAAGCCATGTATATCTGGCCAAGCTATAGTTTTGGTGAATTTTTGCATATCTATGATTTGGTGAAAAAATGGACTAAATTGTCAAAGTTTGAAATTAAAGGGCTAAAATGCAAAATACTCTAAATACGTGTTCATATGGTTGAATTTGGATTTAATTAGATCAAGAACAAAGAAATCGAATTTAGATCGAGGGAAGTCCAAAGTAGTCAATAGTCGACTCATTTTCGTCCGAAATCCGAACGAGGTAAGTCAACCTACACTTATGTGTTAAGTTGATTAAATTCTGTGTTTATAAACTGTTATCTGCATTGAACGGCCTTGAAAGCCTGATAAAAGAACGTTGGTATTGACCTGAATTATCGTGTAAGACCGTGTCTGGGACATAGGCATCGATTTGAAATTTATGTGTAAGACCATGTCTGGACATCGGTATCGTATCTGTTTTCATATAAGACCTTGTCTGGGACAGAGGCATCGATACTGAATTACATGTAAGACCACGTCTGGGGACTCGGCATTATACTTGTCTGTGAATATTTATTCCGTTTCTGGATTGTCCGATGATAAAGTATGAGATATGAAATGTATAATTCATACAGGTACGTTTGTATCGTACTAGATTTCTGAATAGAAAAGGACTATGTTTCTGTGAAGTAAGGAAATATTCTATGAGACGGTTGTGAAATCTGGCCATTTACTATTATTTTTATGCTATAATAGTTGGAAATTTGTATTTGACTTACTAAGCTCTTCGTAGCTTACTCTGTGTGATTTCTGTCTGTTTTACAGTTATCGTAGCTACTGAAGGCTCGGGATAGTCGAGGACTGTCACCACACTATCAAGCTCTTTTTGGTACCTTTGAAAGTGTAAATATTGCTAAGTATGGCATGTATAGGCTAGAATGTCTATGTATTAAGTTTTGAATTGTATATATATGTTATGCCATGTCAGTTGGCTAGCAAATGTTAAGTTTTGTGCATAGTTCTGATACATGTTTTGAAATGTGTTATGTTCTAATATGAAATGGTCATCTTTAAGCTTGGAATTGGTTAGAAATGTTGCCTATTAATGATGGTAGGATTGGACCCTTAAAAGGGTGGCAAATTGGCTTAAACCAAGCCTGTATTGTGCCACACGGCCAGGAAACACGAGCGTGCCTTGTGGCCGTGTGAGAAAGTCAGTAGCTAGCTAAATTTTACACGGTCATGGAACACGGCCGTGTTAAAAAGTCAATATAGGACCTCTTTTTGACACGGTTGGACCACATGGGCGTGTATTGTGCCCGTGTGAGTCACACGGCCTAGTCACACTGTAATATCCTGACTTTGGGCCTAGTCAGAATGGTGGTTTCGAGACCACAAATCTGAGATACAAATAATTATTTTATAATTATTTTGAGGTCTATGATATGATTGCATGATTGTGTGAAAATTTCGTGAAGAAATTCTATGCATAAAGTGCTTAATTTGAAATTAGGGATTAAATTAAATAAATTGCAAAACTTGTGTTCTAGAAGCATTTTTCGTAAAATTGAATTAGATTATTAATTAGAGGTCCTTAAAGAGTAATTTGACCAATTTCTAAAAAAAATTTGGACAAAAATGGGCTTGGAAGGGTAAAAATTTAAAGAATAGTAAAAAGGGCAAACTGTGTAGGTTTTATTCTACTCACAATTTCGATGACCCTAAGGTTGCTTATATAGGAAACGAGCTACTTGGTGACCACTCAACCTGAGATACACTTAAATACCAATAAATAAAATATTTTGCTAAAAGTTAGGGTACAAAAAAAAGAAATTTCCCAAAAGTTTCATTGAAGGAAATCAACTATATTTTGGCTCGCCATCATTGCGTCATCATGACGTGGAGGTGTTCCTCATCACGATGTCACCCCTATGCCATTCTTCCCATTTCTTCATTGTGTCGTCAAGACAAGAGGAAACTCCTTATCACAACATAAATTGTATTTCTAGGCCTTGGCAGCTTCATTGTGCTGTCAGGCTCCATTTTCTCGCTAGCCAATCATCATTCCTTGTATTCTTGGACCTGAATTAGCATCCTACACATTTAATTAGCTCATTAGTCACTCATGAGACCCGGTCCGGTCTTACGAGTCATATAAATAATAGAAAATACATAAAAGAACTTATTTTATTAACTTTTAGTTTCTAACCTACTACTAATATTGAAAATATAATAATTAATTATAAAATGTCAAGAAAACAAACTCGTTAAGTGCAAAAATGACCTAAAATAACTACAACAAGTGACGTTAAGTCATTTACCCCCACACTTAAGTTTTTGCTTGTCATCAAGCAAATTAAACAAAACAAAATAAAAATTGAAAAGAAACTAGAACTGAAAACAAGAAATAAACATACACTAGAAAGATTTGCCTAAATATATAACTCTAGCTAGAAATTGAAACAATCCAAAGTCATTTACACCTAAACAGATTAGTTCAATAAATTACAAAGTAAACAAGTCAAACAAAATTAAATATATATCTCCATTAAAATGTATATGCGAATATAGTATTTACTTTTGTAAGGTATAGTTAGTTCGATTTTTTTCTACTCAGTTTATTTTTTTACATGGTTTTAACTATAATATAGTAATATTTCCCCGATAATCCCTTATGATTTTATTTATTTATTTATTTGTGTCAATATGATTGAGATTTTTCTCGGACACTTTTTATAAAGGTTATACTAGTCATACTGCACCGTTTCAATAACCATGTATTTTACCAAGTATTTTGTTTTTAATTTGAACATCCTATACTTCTAAAAATATAATTACCTATTCGTATATACCTTTACCACTTGGTGTATTTAATCTCTTTTTCCTATTTATAGTCTAATAAATTGAACTAATTAGTCTAAATATAAATAACCTAAATTATTTAATTTCAGGCTAAATTTACAATTTAAACAAACAACCTAGGTATATGCTCCTAACCAATCACTTGTATTCCTATAAGCTCAAGCACAAACAAAACACACAAAATAAAATTTTAAAAACGATTAAAAACAAAGCAAAATAATAGAAAAAAATTAAAAATTTAAAAATTTCCTATGTCACCCCTATACTTTATTCGACACATTATCCCTAATGTGCAATAAAAGATAAAGGAAAGAGATTACCTGATTAGCTTGATAAGTGTAACAAAATTGGTGGGATTGGCTCCTCCTTGCGGTTTTGGCTCGAATTTGTAGTGCCTTCAAAAAAAATGGGGTTCCTACAAAGAAGACTAAACATACCAAATATATATAATAAAGTAAAATCTTAATTAAACTAAATAAAAATAAAAATCAACCAAAAGTAAAATTAGTCTTAAAAATATAAATCCAAAATAAAAATAAAAAATGTTTAGAATTAGTCAGAATTAGGCTTAGACTCCTCATTAGCTTCATCTGGATTGCCCTCTAAATGTAGATTTTCTTTGGGATCTTCTTTTGGGTCTTCCATCAGATATTCCTCGGGGCCTTCCTTCGGATCCTCCTCTACATCTTCTTTTACCATTATCTTACTGGATTTCACCTTTGCCTCGTAATTTGCTGTTGGGAATTAAGACAGCCTCAATCCCTTTTCCGTGCATATTTCTCGTAGATCGATCCTGCTTCATGCTTCCATCGAATTATCCCCTCGAAATAAGGTAACACATCTAGGTAACTTTGACCTAATGGCTCTATTTCATTTTCTATGTCCCACCAGATGCTTCACACTCAGCTCGCATATTGGATACTTCGTTGGTTGTAAGTAGCGTTGTTGTCACATGATTACGTGCAAGTTTGCACGGTTGTACAAGTAATAAGTAGTGAGTAAAAGAATATCGTGTCCACAGGGACTGTTGAGTGAATTATTTACAAAGTTATTTCTTATCAATTTGGTTAAAAACAAAATAAGAAAGAATATTGTTAATGAAAATCAAAATTTTAAGTTATGAAAGTAATCAGAATTCAAACACCCACAAAATAAAGTAACATGCCTTGCAGGAAATAATCACAACATGAAATAAACATAAGCAATAATACAGCACAACATGAATAAACTAAAATAAAATATTTCACTTTAAAAAGAATTCATTAGCAGTCATAAAAAGAATATTACGAAAGGTTTGTGGCAATATAAAAATTCATTAAACCTATTTAATTGAGGCAT
Organism: Gossypium hirsutum; assembly: GCF_007990345.1. Taxonomy (NCBI): domain Eukaryota; kingdom Viridiplantae; phylum Streptophyta; class Magnoliopsida; order Malvales; family Malvaceae; genus Gossypium; species Gossypium hirsutum. The sequence continues at coordinate 50,457,158 of NC_053431.1, read as the reverse complement.
AGGCTCATCCCGAAGTCCCATTTTATTCCTAAGTTAATTATCATACCCCTATGTCAAAAAAAAACTTAGAAATCACCCTCCCGGGCATTTACACAGTTTATGCATACAAAAATTATCTTCCAAAATCGCCATGATATGCACCATTTAGGTTTTACATTTATTAACTATTATCTCTTCCAAGATTAAACAGTTAATTCAATAACCTGTAAATGTTGGTCATACATTCACAAGTATAAACATGATTTAAACTCAAATGAAAGAAATAATCATTTGCAAAGAATATTCAAGAAACAAATACCAATGAACTCAAATCAATATTCATATCCATTTTGAATAAAAAAATTTAAGTCATGTCTTGTTAAACTGAAAATATAAAGATGAGATTTAATCTTGTCTCTCGACATAGAAAACAATACTTTAACAGTAAAGAGAAGGGTAAGAAAGAATAGTTGAGGGGGGCTATCCAAAAACCATTTCACCATGCGAAGAGCAAATAGTTGAATGTAGGGGGCTATATGCGATTGCTCCTTGTGACTTCCCATGGTAGCTTTCCTCTTCATCTTTCCTCATCTTTAAGTTAAAATCACAATGCGAAGAGTAAACAGATGAACTCATGCGAAGAGTAAACAATCAATATGATGGTTTTTAACTTTTATTATTAGCAGTAAGATGGATGATTGAGGGCCTTTTCTATGTTTTCATGCTGATTTTATTTGGTGCAATATTGGGTCATATCTACTATATTTGGGATTCTGAAAGGTTGGTTAGGTATTGCTAATTTTAGCAGTGAATTTTGCAAACTTTTTTTATGGTAAAATTGGGTAAATGGAATTGGTTTTGAGCTTCTTATTTAAGCAATATATAGCCTTTTTGGAATTCATTCTGGATTATCACTAATTGAAGCCTATGTGATTGCATTTACATCCTTTCAACTTATACCTATCTAAGACCCAAATACAACCAAAATTTTTCATCTTTTCCCTTAGCCCAATTAATCCAAAAAAAAATAACAAAATAACATGCAATTAACATTATATTCAAAAACTTAACACATTCCCATGAAAATGATAAGATATCATGAAATTAACTATAAAACCACAAAAAGTGTTATATTTTTACTCTGGGCCGGCATCCTTAGAGTGAAAGGGACTTTCCTTTGGGGGCTTAGCATAATTTAAAAATAAAAGAGTGTTTAAATATCTATATATTTTAGAGTTTACAAGTGCTCCTATCGTATAACAGCCCGATTTAGAGCCTAGTTAGAATAGTGGCCTCGGGACCAAAAATCCAGAGTCGAATAAATTATTTTATAATTTCTTAGATGTTATAACATGTTTTTAGGAGAGCATGAAAAATTTGGTAAGTCAATTGTGACGTTTGTGAGTCCGATTGTGAAAAAAGACTAAATCGCATGAAATGCAAAAGTCCTATTTTTATTCCTAAAAGTGCCAAATAGCTAGAGAACCTAAATTAGGGGTCTTCAAAGGGTAATTAGGCCCTTTAGGGAGGCATGGCCGGCCATAGGAGACAATGGTGGTCAAATTGTCAAAATTTGGTAGGTTAGGTGGCTTATTTTGACTAAAATAGGAGAAATTAAAAGAAAGATGATATCATCCTTTTTTTCATCTTCTTTCTCCATCAAAAATCATCCATTGAATGTGGGTTTGAAAGGTTCAAAATTTCAGCAACTTTAAGCCTTTAGAAGTAAATGATTTTCCAACCCTTTGTTAAACATACTTTTGAAACCCTTAAAGCATGAGCTTTCAAATGAGGGTACTATTTTGCAAAATGATTAAGAGTGCAGGGTTTTTCTATGAAAGGTTTTGTAACGTTTGCTAAGTTTTTATGGAAGAAAATAAGTCTTGGGTGTATTATGAACAATTTTTGTGAAAGGTGTTAGCATGAAAACACCTAAAAGGACTACATTGCATGAGTTGTAAAATAGATGTTAAGTATGTGAAATAGTGGGAATTTGGAGTTTCTATAAGAGTAAAAAGGGTTCGGCTAGGCTTAAGATGTGAAGAACTTCGATAAAAATTGATTTTCGGGCTTAGGGTTAAAATGGTCATTTTGTAAAAGTCTAGGGGCGAACTGGTCATTTTACCCAATTATGAATCGTAGAGTGCCTAGATTGATAAAGTGACTAAATAAGTGTATTTTGTTATTATAGATCAAGAAATACTGAATCCGAACCTAAACCGGGGGAAAGCCAAGCAAAGCGACTAAATCGACTAGTCGCCACATTTTGTAATCCAAGGTAAGTTGTATGTAAATAATACAACTGCATTGATAATATATGTATTCGAATTGCACTAAAATTATTATAGTATGAATTGCTTGATTATGGAAATAAGAGAATATGATGAGAATAGAGACAGTAGAATTCCCGAATAAACCTTAGGAAATAAATTGGATATTCATGCCATGACATTTGGGTCACTTGCGTGAGCTAGTGTAATACATGTCTGGGACATGTATCGGCCACATTATGAGAGCCAGTGTAAGACCATGTTTGGGATATGGCATTGGTATTGAGACGAGTGCTAGTGTAAGACATGTCTAGGACATGCATCGGCTACGAGATGTGTCAGTGTAAGACCATGTCTGGGACATGGCATCGAAACCTGCACCCATGTTTAAGGCTAAATGAGTATCCAATAATGTCCCAAATGGTTCAACGGTGAAAGTATGATTTCAAGTTAACAAGGAAAGTATAAACGTGTTGTGAGTGGTACAGGTACCTATATGATATGTATGAAATGTGAGCTCAATATATGCTATATGAGGTGTATTGAATATTGATGAGTAAGTTTTGCTTATGCCACTTGTGTATTATGATGCTTGTTGATGGATGATAAAGTTATGTTGTATATTTATTTATGTGCAACTTACTAAGCTTTATGCTTACTCCCTCTCCTTTTCCATTTTCTTATAGTGCCGCCTATCTAGCTCAAGGACCAAAGGAAGTCAGAGATATCGATCACATTATCAATCGAAGCTTTCGGTATAGTTTGATTTATATTTTTGAATATGGCATGTTTAGGGCTTAAACTTTACTAATTTTGGTGTCATTGAGAATTGGCCAAATGTGCTGGCTTGGGTTGGAAACCCTTCATTTTGTATTAAGCCTTGAATGATGGCTATTATTCATTTTGATTTATACGCAAAGATGTTATTTTCATGGATGAGTAAAATGCACAAATGGAATGTTATTTGTTGTGGCTGATTTGGTTGTATGAGATAGCCTTATATTGGTTTTGGTTGCCATTGAGCAGGTTGTGTAAATAAGGGTGCCTAAAAGGCTTGGTAAATAGCCTTATATTGTCCACACGGGTAGACACACGGGCGTGTGTCTATGCCGTGTGTGACACACGGTCTGCCTTATGGGCGTGTGGTCCAGTTGTGTGTTCGCTGCAGATAAAAATTTCAAGTCAGTATGCATGATAGTAAACACACAAGCAGGGACACGGCCGTGTGTCTCAGCCTTGTGGGGAACACGGCCTAGCACACGGGCGTGTGCCTTGGCCATGTGACATTTTGGTTATGCTGACGTTAGAAACAGAATGTCCATGTTTTTGCACACGGGCTAGGACACAGGTGTGTCATGGCCATGTGAAGGACACGAGCCAGGGACACGGGCATGTGCCAGGCCGTGTGAAAACCCTGTAGGTGTGCATTTAGAATTAATGGCTACACGGGCGTGTTTCCCTTCTACATGGGCGTGTGTCCTGTTCTAGAGCCAAATTTTCTATAGATGGTTTAAGGACCCAGGTTGATCCCGAATAGTTTTCAATGGTTGATTTAGGGCTTGTAGGCCCATAATAAGAAGTTTAAAGTAGAAATTGAAAAGTTCTTAAGTGGACCAAGTCTTGACGACTTCGGGAACATTTATGTACAGGAGATCGAATTAGGTAATGCCTTGTATTTCACTCTAGCGTGGGTTACAAGTATGGGGTGTTACATTTGGTGGTATCAGAGCTATGGTTTAGTCAGTTCTAAGACTAACTGGCTAGAGTACGAGTCTAGCTATACATGCCATAACTGTATATTGATAGTGTGACGACTTCTGACGATTATAAATTTTATTTTCATATAGTAAATGGATCCTGATAGAGCTACGGTGGACGACGTGAAAAGTAACACGCCGGCTCCCGCTGATGGGACCGCACCAATTGAGAGTGAGCCCGTGACTATGGGCCAAGACGGAGGGGCTAGAGAAGCCTATCTCCGAATGATGGACACTTGGTACACAAAGTTCATTCGTGCGAATCCAAACACTCCACCTCCCCCACCTCCTCCGATTCCTCAGTATGCCCCGATAGCTCCGTAAGGCACGAACTTGATTAGGACAGAGAGAAGCCTCCGGTGGACAAGATTAGAAAGTAAGGGGCCGAGGAATTCTGGGCTAACTTAGATGAAGACCCGGAGAAAGCAGAGTTTTGGTTAGAGAATGCCATCAGGGTATTTGACTAATTATAGCACACGCCTGAAGAGTGTGTAAAGTGTGCAATATCGCTCTTGCGAGATTCGTCTTACCAGTGGTGGAACACTCTCGTTTCTATGGTACTAAGAGAGAGAGTAACTTGGGAATTCTTCCAGGAAGAGTTCCGAAAAAAGTATATTAGCCAGAGGTTTATAGACCAGAAAAGGAAGGAATTTCTAGAGTTGAAGCAAGGTAGTAAAACTATGACGAAGTATAAACGTGAATTTGTGAAACTCAGCAACTATGTGCGAGAGTGCGTATCCATAGAAACTACCATGTGCAAAAGGTTTGAGGATGGTCTAAATGGGGATATCCGAGTATTTGTTGGCATTTTAGACCTAAGAGAATTTGTGGTGCTCGTTGAGAGAGAATGCAAGGCAGAAGAATTGGTTAAAGAGAGGAAAAAGGCAGCTATTGAGTTGCAGGATTCAAGAAAAAGACAAATAGGGAAATCACATCAGTCCTCATCTAAGAAATCCAAGAAATTCTCTACTCGATCGAATGCTTCTGTGGGGTTCATGAATAGGATCAAGAACCAGCAAAACATGACCTCTAGAGCCCAGGCCACCTCTATCGCGAGTGTCAGCAGTGCTCGACCAAATAGGCCAGAATGTTCGCAATGCAGTAGACGCCATTTCGGCGAGTGCCGAGGTAAAGAAAGAGGGTGCTTCAAATGTAGGTCATTGGACCACTTCATCCGAGATTGTCCCAAAATGGAAGAAAGAGAGAGAAAATAAGAAGTGAAGGCGAGTAGTGCTCCATTGAAGAGTAGACCACAAAAGAACTTTGAAAGCGGGGTTACTAGCAGAGGTGCGCCAAGAGATGTGGCAATGAGGTCCGAGGGCAGAGCGCCTGCAAGGACTTATGCTATTCGTGCCCATGAAGAGGCAGAGTCTCCTAACGTGATCACGGATACCTTTTCTATCCATAATATATCTGGTGTTGCTTTAATTGACCCGGGGTCTACTCACTCTTATATTTTTATGGAATTAGTACCTCGTATGAACATGATAGTAGAGTCCACTGAGTTTGTGGTAAAAGTATCCAACCCTTTAGGCAGACATGTGCTAGTGGACCAAGTATGTAGGAATTATCCTTTGATAATTAGAGATTATTGTTTTCCGGCTAACTTGATGTTATTTTCGTTTAATGAATTTGATGTAATCCTTGGGATGGATTGGTCGAATTCTCATAGTGTTGTAGTGGATTCTGGGAGAAAAGTAATTGAGTTGAAATGTGAAGACAGGAATATTCTTCGAGTTGGACCAAATGAATCAGATAATTTACCTCTAATAGTATCATCTTTGACTGCTGAGAAATATTTGAGGAAAGGATATGAGGCTTATCTTGCTTTTGTGCTTCATACTCAAGTATCTAAATTGAAGATAGAATCAGTACAAGTGGTTTGTGAGTTTACAGATGTGTTTTCGGAGGAATTACCCGAATTACCACCATTAAGGGAAGTTGAGTTTGGAATCGAGTTGGTCTCTGATACGACACCCATCTCGATTGCTCCGTATAGGATGGCTCCTACAGAGTTAAAGGAGTTGAAAACTCAACTACAGGAGTTAACTGACAAAGGCTTTGTGAGACCGAGCTTTTCCCCATAGGGTGATCCAGTGCTCTTTGTGAAAAAGAAAGATGGGTCGATGAGGTATGTATCGACTATAGACAGCTCAATAAGGTAACGGTGAAGAACAAGTATCTTTTTCCAAGGATTGATGACCTGTTTGATCAGTTAAAGGGAGCCACTTTATTTTCCAAGATTGACCTGAGGTCAGGGTACTACCAGTTAAGGGTGAAAGAGCAAGATGTATCGAAGTGCGTTTCGAACAAGATACGGGCATTATGAGTTACTCGTCATGCCCTTTGGTTTGACTAATGGCCCGGTAGTGTTTATGGATTTGATGAACCGCATTTTTCAGCCATATCTGGATAAGTTCATGGTAGTCTTTATCGATGATATATTGATTTATTCGCGTGATGAGAATGAGCACGCGAAGCATTTGAGGAATGTATTACAAACCCTGAGAGACAAACAGTTGTACCCCAAGTTCAGTAAGAGCGAATTCTGGGTTTGGCCAAGCAAAGTCTGAAGCTGAAACCACATGAGAAAAATTACCCGACACACGATCTAGAGTTGGCCGCCATCGTGTTCGCATTGAAGATTTGGAGGCACCATTTGTATGGCGAGATATGCCGAGTATTCACTAATCACAAAAGTTTCAAGTATTTAATGATGCAGAAGGAATTGAATCTACGACAATGAAGGTGGCTAGAGCTAATAAAGGATTATGAGCTGATAATTAACTATCACCCGGGAAAGGCAAATGTAGTCGCTGACGCTTTGAGTAGAAAATCATTGTTTGCCTTGAGAGCCATAAATCCTAAGTCGACGGTATCTAATGATGGTTCAATTCTAGCAGAGTTGAGACTAGACCGATATTTCTCCAAGAGATTTGTGAAGCTCAGAAAGGTGATAAGGAGTTGCAAGTGAAGATGGCTCGGTGCAAGAGAAGAAAAGAATCCAAATTTTGTATTAGTATTGAGGGGTGTATAATGTTCAAAGATAGAGTTTGTGTACCCAAGAACAATGAACTTATTCAGGAGATTCTGCGAGAGGCACATAGTAGTTGTTTGTCAATCCACCTGGGCAGTGTAAAAATGTGCAACAACCTGAAGAAATGTACTGATGGTCAGGGATGAAAAGTGATATTTCAAAGTTCGTTTCCAAGTGTCTTGTATGTCAGCAAGTGAAGGCTGAACACCAAGTACCTTTGGGTCTACTTCAGCCTATAATGGTCCCCGAGTGGAAGTGGAATCGGATCACTATAGATTTTGTAACGGGTTTGCTGGTAACCCCGAAGAAAAAGGATGTTGTTTGGGTTATTGTGGATAGGTTAACAAATTCGGCACATTTTATACCAGTGCGTACTGACTACTCCATTGAGAGATTAGCTGAATTGTATGTTTCTGAGATTGTGAGACTACATGGGGTGCCCTTGTCGATTATTTCAGATAGGGACCCGAGATTTACCTCGAGGTTTTAGAAAATGTTACAAGAGGCTTTGGGAACAAAGTTGAGTTTTAGCATAGCATTTCACTGGTAAACAGACGACCAGTCGGAAAGAGTGACTTAGATTTTAGAAGACATGTTGCGGTGTTGTGTTCTTGAGTTTCAAGGTAGTTGGAAAGGTATTTGTCGTTGGTTGAATTCACCTACAACCACAGTTATCAGAAAAGTCTGAAAATGGCACCTTATGAGGCTTTGTATGGGTGAAAGTGTCGAATGCCCTTATATTGGACTAAGCTCAGAGAGAGTCAGATTCACAGGGTCGATTTAATCAAAGAGACTGAAGAGAAAGTTAAAGTGACTCATGACTGTTTGAAGGTCACCTCGGATAGACAGAAATCCTACGCAGATTTGAAACGAAAGAAAATTTAGTTTCAATTCAGCGATAAGGTGTTTTGGAAAGTATCTCTATGGAGGAAAGTCCTCAGATTTGGTAGAAGAGGCAAGTTGAATCCTCGTTTCATAGGACCTTATGAGGTTATCGAGAGAGTAGGACCAGTTGCCTATCGATTGGCTTTGCCACCAGAATTGGAAAAGATTCACAACGTACTTCATGTGTCCATGCTACGCCGATATAGATCAGACCCTTCACACGTGATTGCGTCGACAGAGGTTGAGATTCATCCAGACATGACTTATGGCGAAGAGCCAGTCAAGATATTGGCTCAGAAAGTCAAACAGTTAAGAAATAAGATTATTGCACTCGTGAAATTTTTGTGGCATAAACATGGAGTCGAGAAAGCCACATGGGAACCCGAGGCGACTATGAAAGATTAGTACCCAAACTTATTCGCCGGTAAGATTTTTAGGGACGAAAATCCCTAAGGGAAAGAAACGTAACAGCCTGATTTAAGGCCTAGTCAGAATAATGGTCTCAAGACCACAAATTTAGAGTCGAATAAATTATTTTATAATTTCTTAGATGTTATAACATGTTTTTAAGAGTGCATGAAAAATTTGGTGAGTTAATTGTGACGTTTGTGAGCCTGATTGTGAAAAAAAACTAAATCGCATAAAATGAAAAAGTCCTATTTTGATTTCTAAAAGTGCCAAATAGCTAGAGAACCTAAATTAGGGATATTTAAAGGGAAATTAGGCCCTTTAGGGAGGCATGGCTGGCCATAGGAGAAAAGGGTGGGCAAATTTTCAAAATTTGGTAGGTTAAGTGGCTTATTTTGACCAAAATAGAAGAAATTAAAAGAAAGATGATATCATCATTTTTTCATCTTCTTTCTCCACCGAAAATCAGCCATTGAAGGGGGTTTGAAAGCTTAAAAATTCAGCAAATTTAAGCCTTCAGAAGTAAGTGATTTTCTGACCCTTTGTTGAAATTTTTATACTTTTGAGACCCTTGAAACATGAGCTTTCACATGAGGGTACTATTTTGCAAAATTATTAAGAGTGTAGGGTTTTGCCATGAAAGGGTTTGTAATGTTTGCTGAGTTTTTATGGAAGAAAATAAGTCTTGGGTGTATTATCAACAATTTTTGTGAAATGTGCTAGCGTGAAAACACCTAAAAGGACTATATTGCATAAGTTGTAAAATAGATGTTAAGTATGTGAAATAGTGGGAATTTGGAGTTTCTATAAGAGTAAAAAAGGTTTGGCTAGGCTTAAGATGCGAAGAAATTCAATAAAAATAGTTTTTGGGCTTAAGGGTAAAATGGTCATTTTGCAAAAGTCTAGAGGTGAATTGGTCATTTTACCCAATTATGAATTATAGAGTGCCTAGATTGATAATGTGACTAAATAAGTGCATTTTGTTATTATAGCTCAAGAAGTATCGAATCTGGACCTAGACCGGAGGAAAGCCAAGCAAAGCGACTAAATCGACTAGTCACCACATTTTGTAATCCAAGGTAAGTTGTATGTAAATAAGACAACTACATTGAAAATATATGTGTTTGAATTGCATTGAAAGTATTATAGTAGGAATTGCTTGATTATGGAAATAAGAGAATATGATGAGAATAAAGATAGTAGAATTCCTGAATGAACCTTAGGAAATAAATTGGATATTCATGCCATGACGTTTGGGTCACTTGCGTGAGCTAGGTAAGACATGTTTGGGACATGCATCAGCCACATTATGAGAGCCAGTGTAAGACCATGTCTGGATATGGCATCAACCTTGAGACGAGTGCTAGTGTAAGACATGTCTAGGACATGCACCGGCTTCGAGACGTAAGCCAGTGTAAGACATGTCTGGGACATGCATCGGCTACTAGATGTGTCAGTGTAAGACCATGTCTGGGACATGGCATTGACACAGATATGCTAGAGCTTGTGTAAGACCATGTCTGGGACATGGCATCGGCACCTACTCCCAAGTTTGAGGCTAAATGAGCATCCGATAATGTCCCAAATGGTTCAACAGTGAAAGTATGATTTCAAGTTAACAAGGAAAGCATAACCGTGTTGTGAGTGGTACAGGACCTATATGATATGTATGAAATGTGAGCTCAATATATGCTATATGAGGTGTATTAAATATTGATGAGTAAGTTTTGCTTATGCCACTTGTGTATTATAACGCTTGTTGATGGATGATAAAGTTATGTTGTATATTTATTTATGTGCAACTTACTAAGCTTTATGCTTACTCCCTTTCCTTTTCTATTTTCTTATAGTGTCATCTATCTAGCTCAAGGACCAAAGGAAGTCAGAGATATCGATCACACTATCAATCGAAGTTTTTCATATAGTTTGATTTATATTTTTGAATATGGCATGTATAGGGCTTAGACTTTACTAATTTTTGTGTCATTGAGAACTGGCCAAATGTGTTGGCTTGGGTTGGAAACCCTTCATTTTGTATTAAGCCTTGAATGATGGCTATTATTCATTTTGATTTATATACAAAGATGTTACTTTCATGGATGAGTAAAATGAACAGATATAATGTTATTTATTGTGGCTGATTTGGTTGTATGAGATAACCTTATATTGGTTTTGGTTGCCATTAAGTAGGTTGTGTAAATAAGGGTGGCTAAAAGGCTTGGTAAATATCCTTATATTGTCCACAAGGGTAGACACACGGGCATATGTCTATAACGTGTGTGACACACGGTCTGCCTTAGGGGCGTGTGGTCTAGCCGTGTGTCCCCTACATGTAAAAATTTCAAGTCAGTATACATGATAGTAAACACACTGGAAGAGACAAGGCCGTGTGCCTCATCCTTGTGGGGAACACGGCCTATCACACGGCGTGTGCCTTGGCTGTGTGACATTTTGGGGATGCTGACGTCAGAAACAGAATGTCCATGTTTTTGCACACGGGCTAGGACACTGGTGTGTCATAGCCTTGTGAAGGACACAGGCCAGGGACACGGGCGTTTGCCAGGCCGTGTAAAAACCCCTATAGGTGTGCATTTAGAACTAATGGCTACACGAGTGTGTTGCCCTTCTACACAGGCGTGTACCCTGTTCCAGAGCCAAATTTTCTATAGATGGTTTAAGGACACAGGTTGATCCCAAATAGTTTTCAATGGTTGATTTGGGGCTCGTAGGCCCATAATAAAAAGTTTAAAGTAGAAATTGCAAAGTTCTTAAGTGGACCAAGTCTTGACGACTTGGGGAACATTTATGTACATGAGATCGATTAGGTAATGCCTCGTATTCTACTTTGGTATGGGTTACGAGTATGGGGTGTTACATATCGTCCCATCAGTACCTTGCCATCTCGAGGGTAGAGAGAGAAACTTCTTTTCCCCGAACAATTACCTTCATCCAAGGTACGTCTACCCATTGATTCTTCTCAGTCTCCTTTAAGAACACATAAAATTCCTCGTTTTTATGAAGGTAATTTTCGTTGAACTGTTTAAAGATTATTTGCTACCTCCCTTTATTAGATATTCGCATGGTTGTCCGCTATGTATTCACTGTCAAAAAGGTTGCTACATATGATTTTTAGGTTATGGAATAGTTGAAAGGCTGAGAATTCATAGAATCTTAAAGAAGAGGGTGGCGAAGGTTGTTCGGTTGCTTGTGGGTGTTAAAATATGCCCAAAAACTAATAACGAGATGATTGTATTCACATACTCGTTTTACCTTATTTGTTAACTTAAGACATTGTCATTGTTATTTCATTTTCCTTTTCTGTGTGTGTAAATAAACTGATTAATAATAAAGTCTTAAGAATAGTATGATTATTCTTAAAAGGTCCTTAGTCAAGTATTAGTATGGGCTTGAACAATAATAATGCATTAAGACTAATGTGTAGTTGATTGATGAAAAAGTGTTTTCATTTACATAGGGATGTCAAAATCAATAAATGAGTACGTGTTAAGAACAATATACTAGATTGACCGACTATGAGTATTCTTGGATTATTATGTAATAGTCACAAAATTACTCGTAGTGATTACTATGTATACGATCCTTAGACTTGATATCATCATTGTCCCAACATCGTGAGTCGTATATTTTGATACAGTCAAACATCTACCGTAATAGGTTGTACTATAAAGACTAATGTTGGGTATTCCACAATCTATGTAGTCGGATATGATTGATCAAGATAGGATTTGTTCCTCCTATATAATGGGAGTAATATATTAGGCCATTTGATAGAGTGAGACTAGAAATGCATGGTCATGCTTAAATAAGTTGATATGAGATATTAGACTCTTTTTTTTTTTGTTATAGTGTACTCAAAATATCAAGAAATATAAGATTGGACTATACAAGTGTGACTATTCCATGATTTGTGTTCAATCTAGATATAATGGATAAAAAGATATAATACATGAAAGAATTATTACAGAAAGGTTATATCGAATCACGACTTCTTGTAACTTGGGTAGCAATGATACATTACTAGATGCTACTCATTGCTTTTAACATTAGAAATGTTCTTCTATTACTACTAAAGTTACAATAGCCTACAAGGTCGCACCCATGGTTAAAGCGAACAGAATCCAAACACAGTTGGTATTGTGTTTAGTTGTCACATGAATTAATTTAATTTGATAGTTAAATATTAAATGCATTATATGTAGAAACTTGGTTAGCAATGATACATTGCTAGATGCCACTCATTGCTTGTAACATTAGAAATATTCTTCTATTACTACTAAAAGTTACAATAGCCTACAAGGTCACACCTCATCGTTGAAGCGAGCAGAATCCAAACACAGTTGGTATTGTGTTTAGTTGTCACATGAATTAATTTAATTTGATAGTTAAATATTAAATGCATTATATGTACAAACTTGTTGTACACAAATAGAGAACATAGTTAAAATTAATATATGAGTTTGATTCATATAAAATATTAACTGAATATAGTTTGCCAAAATTATTAAAATAAAGAGTTATAATAATTTCGATCAAAGATAAAAAAATAGGGAAGTTAATATTTTTTTGGAAATACTATATTTTTTAATATTTTTTGTATGCTTCTCTAAAAATGAAAAAAATAATTATTCCATTTTTATTATGTGACAGTAAGAAAAAGGAATACAATCCCAAAATGTGTGTAGGTTACCAAAAAGAAAGAAAGGAAAAAGGTGGTTTAGCAGCCATTTTTTTAAATTCTCTCTAAATGGTTCAAAAGAATATTTGTTGTTCATTCATTGACTAGATAGACTACATAAAGGTCGAAATAATTTTGTTGTGGCTTGGGATCGACATTGCACAAGGGAATTAGATTGAAAAGGTATATTTTCAACCTTGTTTCAACCCAATTCGTTCCTTGTACTTGGATCCATGGTTGTAGATCACCAGAATAATTTTTTTCCACTGCACTATGGGGCGTACCGGCATCCCAACACTGATAGTGGAGCCACTTGTATGATACGGATTCAGGATTAAATTGATTGGTTGATGCGATACACCAAGTCTGATAAAATTAAGGAGAAGAGAGTGTGGGGAAGTTGAGAATAAATAGAAAAGGAATTAGCCCAAGGATTAAACTTGAAAATATTCCTCATGAAATTCATCTTAAAGGGAGAACAATCGCTTGACAAATAAACAAAATGAGAATACTGATTATACATGAGATACATGCTGTTTGATTTGATTTATTTGATCTGTCTTATGTATATATGATATAGGTAATCTGCTTAATAAACTGTGTATGGTTAATATGTTAAATATATGTAATAATATGTTCCTCTCGACCATTGATTAAATGTTAACCATTGATTTTGATGTCTATTGGGTCTTATATATTATTTTTTAAGTGTTAATTAATTTGTCTTGGGGAAGTGGGGTTTCTGTTATTCAAAGTTAATAGTTAACTTGTTGGTAACATTCGAAAAAGGAACAAAAGTTGTTTTACTAAGAAGGCTCATAGATCGAAATGTTGAAAATGTTTTTTTTTTTGATAAAAATTGTCAAAGAGTGATGTTTTTTCTACAGAGATCTAAGTGCAGTTTCTTACATTTCATCGGGGTTTGCCGCTGTCTGGGCAAGAGGCTCTGCCCCATGACCCCTATGCGTACGTGACATTAATTGTAGGGACAATTTTTTATTCACATTAACAAGCGACTAAATTAAAAAACATATCATATTTTTTATGTTATGATTGATTTGCACGGTGGTTGGAAATGATTAGTTATAGCCCGATAGCTCATTTGATTTATAATTTACAAATGTTGTAATCTTATAAATAGGGCCTGTGTGTCATGCCTTTCTGTTTTTCTATTGTATTTCTCTTCCCATCCTACTTCCTCATGTGTAAAACGAGTTGCACCCTTAAGATACCTTTCAATTGTAATTGTAAATTGTACGAGCTGTTGCAAACTAAATGAGATGAAGCTTGAGTGGAAAAGAAGCTTGAGAAATGACTTGCACCCTTAGGATACCTTTTGGTTCTCCCATTGGCTCTAGAGGAACCACATTAGTTTTATAGGCTATAATTATTACATTTATTTACTGTATTATTTTATTCATGTATGTGATCCAATGGATGATATATTAGCATGCATCTTATAGGAAATTGATAAGATCAATTAAAGGATTAATTGGAGTAATGTTGACCATTAATGGTGAGATGAACTGGAAAAAAAATACCATCAATAAAAATTAAGTTAAGATTGCCTTCCAATATTTACCCTCGTTAATGCCACGATACGTGGGCTCTGCTAAAGCGAAGTACTTCTATCTATCTTGGTCAAACACGAAGAATAAGCAAGTGATATTCGTCAGTTATAATATTGGTTAATAACATAACTAGGTTACTCTAATAGGATTAGAAACCAAGAGGCAATAAATTTGGATAATCATGAGATGATTGAAACAAGAGTTGTCCACCAAATAATGAGTTACATATGATGTAATTAGTAAGTGTTGCTTACCCAAATAACAATAATCTTGAGAGTAAAGCTAAAACTGACTTGAAAGGAGGTGAAATATAGATCATTACTCACTTGAAAAACTTTAAAGAAAGGATTTTTCAAAATTAATGAGGGTCATCTATTTTGAATAAAATAGTGGGAGCATCTTTTGATAAAACCCTTTTAATGATTATAATAAACTTGGTAAATTTACTTATGAACATGTTCTATTATTGTAAATTTATTATGGCAAACAACTCAAACTATTTATCATTGCGATCTGTCCTTGAGAATCACAAGTTAAATGGCTTAAACATCCTTGACTGGTTCTGTAACTTGAAGATTGTCCTCAAACAAGAATGAAAATTATTTGTCATTGAAGAACTCGTTCCTAATGAATTAGCAGCTAATGCCTCTAGAGTTGACAAGGATTCTTGTAAGAAGCATATTGATGACATGGTAAACATAAGATGTCTAATACTTGCCACCATGACTCCTGAACTTCAAAAACAACATGAGGATATGGTTGCCTATGATATGATCAAGCACCTCAAAGAATTATATGAGGGGCAAGCACGTCAAGAGAGGTATAAGAGCACGTCAAGAGAGGTATAAGACCTCTTAAGCTCTGTTTCGATGCAAAATGGTGGAGGGAATTACTATGGGAACTCACATTCTTAAGATAATAGGTTATATTGAAAGTCTTGAAAAACTTCGATTCCTTCTAAATGAGGAATTGGCCACCAATGTCATCTTGCAATTGTTGTCGAATAGTTTTAGCCAATTTGTACTTAATTTCAACATGAACAAAATAAAACTTTACCACAATTACTAACATGTTGAGAACTACTGAAAGTAATATGAAACATGTCTGCTTATTTTGCCCTACTTGAGTCACTTTAAGACCCACAGACCCACGTATGTATCATGGACTCCTAAATAATTTTATTAAACTTGAGAAACCTTAAGGCCCACATATATAATTTGGACTCGTAATTAATTTTAGTTAATAAGCTAAACTAATTACCCAATTATAAAATTTACAAAAGAACTATCTTAATTATGTTAAAATCGTGACTTTACGGCATTAAAATACTTCCATAAACTTTAAGTTTATTTCATTCTAAATAATTAAATAACATGATCTCTTAAATCTCTTAATTCAACTTTGGATTCCAAGGCATTATGTAAAAGCATCAACAATAGGAAGCCAAAATCCTCTCTCTCTCTCTCTCTATATATATAACACACATCTACGATATCTTTTCTTTTTGAGTCTCAGCTCTGCACTCGTTTGCAATTCCGAGAAACGAACATGTTAGCCCAAAATAGTCCTTAAAATGCTTACCATGACACCATTCAAAATTAAAAATGGTAGTGATCACCCACCATGTGGCCGGCTAAGGCTAACCGAACTCAGTTTTTATGTAATATTAGATAGATATACAGATGCTATTACATCTGATTGGATCTGTAAGGAGGCATTGCCCCACCTGCTGCGTCTGGTGGTACACCTCCCTGGCCTGGCATTCGCATCATTCCGGGATTCGTTTGAGGCATTGAGGATGGTGGTATGTAAGGATGATGATTACTCATCTGCACTGGCATGGATTGCTGCGCCACTGCCGGAACAGTTGAGGTCCATCCACCTGAAGGCTGAGGCAGCATTGTAGGTTGTTGTAACCCTGAAGCATATGGAGCCCCATTGTATTGATGAGCAGCTGGACCACCCATTGCTTGAACTGGCTGTTGCCTCAATGTTGAAGGCTGAGGGTTAACCATGGCCGGGTTAGGGATTGTGTAATCTCTGCTCCGATCATTGTTGACCTGTAATGCAACCACCAACCATATTAATGTGGCAATCTCAAGATCAAACAAAATCAGCCATGTAATTCAAACAAAAATTAAAAACAACATAGCAGGATTTGAAGGGTGGGACTACATGGCTGACACACTACCGCCTCCCTTTCCCTCCTCACACCCTTCTAGAAAACATAATGAGCAAGTGTAAAGAAAATGCGTGGCTATCAATTTTGCCACCAAGCTGAATTATTGCATCAAAACCAATCATTTAGATAACAATCAGTAAATTGTATTGTCCAAATACCTTTATACTAAGATCAGTGTGGCGTGAATATGAGAGATGGAGCTTGCAAAATCCTCCATCATATATGCAGTGCCCTTCCAAGGTGCCCTTAGCCAAAACAGCTGTCTGAACATCTGCAAAACATGAAAGCATTACTACTTAAATTTAAGGGAAGACTGGAATAATGTGTCAAAACTCTTTTGTATGTTCTTGCCTTGAATATAAAAAGCATAATGGATTAGGACATAAATTCTAATGATTAATTTATATGAATAAGTAGGGTCAATTTAAAAATATAACCTTTTCAACAATAGTCAGAAATTATCAAATGTGTGTAATGGTCTTTTGAACAGGACCATTATTCACATTTGATAACATGTTCGAATATTACCTGGGTACTGAATTAGTGCCTGTAGTCCACCATTCTTATCAAACATGGCAATCTTTTGAACAGGACCAAAAGCAGAGAAGACCTAACACAGGGCAACGAAAAGAGAGAAAATGACAAATAATCGGTGTTAGTTGAGGTACTATACAGACAAATAAAAGTTGCTTTCAGTAATACCATGTGTAGCACATCCAATGTAACAGCATACTGCATGTTCTCGATTGATGCAAGTAAAACATTACTTTCTGGTTCGAGTTTTTTCCCATCAAGACCCAAACTAAACTGCAATGACGACAAATGAATTTCATTAATAATGAAAAATTAAAAATAAAAAAAATAACAAACACTACCGAGTCCAGTGCAGTAACGCAGCAATATTATTGAACTCTCTAGTATAAAAATCTTGATGCATGAAACACCTTGATGAGAAACACAAGTATTTTAAAAATTTTATGGGAAGTGACATGGATCAAAACTAAGGTTTTCTGATCTAAGAAACTGTATCATAAATAATTCACAGAGAACAAATGAAAATTCTAACTGCTGTTAAGAGACACAATTGTTAATAGTATGTTCTTTACCTGGCCACTTCCATCTATAGCCGAAGGAGCGACAGGAAGATAGGGATTGGTATAATCTCTGAAAGAAATGGGCAAACAATATGTACAATTACTATAAAATAGTGAAAAATGGATAACACTAGCAGATAGATGAGTTGCACACCCCAGTGAAGGGTGAAGCAACACATGTAAGAGATGAATGATGTACATAATAAAATTACTATCTGCCAGGAAAATAATTACAATCTGGAATCAGATACAAAGAGGAGATAAAGGAAACCTGCTTCTGTGGCTCTGAAACTTCACACTCAAATCTGGATGAGCAGAATAAGTAATCCTAAGTGTACATGGAGATATATTTTCAGAAAGCAGGTACCTGAAAACCCAGGACAAAATGAGTACAATGTGCATGAAAACCTTCAAAAACAAAAGGAACATAAGCTGCAAAATTACAACCCTCGCTTGGACTATAATTCTAAATCAGTGAGTTGTCTCTATGCTTTATCAAGAACTAAAACAATCCAAATATGTGAGGATGTTGTAACACCTAACAGGAACAATCTGCCAAAAGTTCAAGGGCCCAATAGAAATATGTGCTCAATGTAAGTGGACCACATCTAAAGCTAAATGGTCCATTACGGTTGGACTAAATACCGTGTCTAACAATTAATACAACCGTCACCTAGGGATGATTCGTCCATCCAAGGCAGTTTTTGCAGATGTGGCTGTTTCTGCATCTGAAAACTGCACCAAAGCCTACATAAAAAGCAGGATATATACTGAGCTTAATTAAAAAGCCAAAAAAAACAACAGATACCAAAAGAAAATTTAATTCATTGACCTGAAATCCAGCTGTCTTCTCAAAGGTAGTAATTTTATGCACAAATCCAAAAGCTGAAAATACCTGCATTATTTAATACTTTTAACAAAGATGAACTAACAAAAATCAAGCAAAAGCACTCCAAAAAGCAATTCCGATCTTCAGTTCTGTAAAAGGTTTGCCAGAAAATAAGGAATAGAGATAAGTTAACATATCCACAACATTCAGCATGGAGACAACAATAGAACTTATTAACAGACTACAGTTTGAGAAACTCAGATTTTACAAGGAAATTGACAAGATCAGTACATGCTAAATTAATTTCACCGGGATGGTGGAACGCCGCAAAAGATGAAAAGAGTGAGGATGAAAAAACCAACGAAGGAGTTCTATGAAACCTCAGAAATTTACAAATAAAACCAGGCTACAGATCAGACTGCTCAAATTTCATTTTTTATCAAGTTCTATAAAATAACAATTCTCTCAACTTATAAGTTAAGAAACTAATTCAATCACCATTCTTCCCTAAGGATAAAATGTAAATCTCCAGTCTCTACCTGCTTCAAATAAATTGCAGCAAACTGCAGACTAGGGGACAGATATTAATTGCTCTAGGATTTTAATCATTAAAGCCCATGAAGGAGGATGTCAAAGGCAAAAGTTGCTATAAGCACCAGATTCTAGAATCAGAATCAGGCTAAACCCAGGCAGAAAGAAGATACCACTAACTGAGGACTAACGATAGGCACCTAATTGTAAAAGATTTTGATATATATTTATATATGCATGTATATAGCGCAAATATATACATAGACCACTCATCTCTATAAAAAGTTGGAACGTACCTAAGATAAATAACCTGGTTTTTTAGTAGAACTATATCCAGGCAAACAATTAACTCCTAAAAACAGATGTATAGAAAATAAAAAGAGAAAACTGAGACTGTGACAACTAGCTGCCTCATATTACTCCTATATCATTGAGAGCTTATATTAATAATTATAAATAAAGTTTTATCCCAAAATGGGGAAAGATAAATATGTTAGCATGAGCAGAAACAGACAGAAGGATCTTTCAATCTTTCACAAGCTAATGATGATGACAGTCCAATTCTGTGAATAAAGGGCACAATGGACAAGAACCAAAGCCTGTTACATGGATGATTGGCTGCCTAATCAAAGTTTCTAAAAAGAACTACCAATTCAGGGAGGCACTTGCCTTAAGCACCTTTTGTTCTAATAAGACAGTGCCTTATGCACCAAAGCATGCACCTCCCTCAATGCTACCATCAATTCAGGGTCTTAGACAATTGTTTGGACATTGCTTCACATAGCCAAGAAATCTGAAGCACTTTACTACCTTGTTCATGTTCAATGAGGAGTGACGATTTTGACACTCAGCAAAACTAGCAACTATTATATCGAACAAATATATAATACAGACCATATATGCAAAAAAAAAATGTAAATGGAGCACAAACTTCATTGGCAGTAGCAGCACAAACAAAAAACATAGTGACACCAAACATCTAAAAAGTCCAAGGGTGATGGATGATGCACATGAAGAAGAAATGAAAAACAAATCCTAAATGGTAGGAATAGGAGGTAAGTAAGGAAGAGTAAGGAAGAGAGAGGCAGTGTTAAGGAAAGGAGAAAGGAGACAAACACACATGTTCTCTTTCTCACGATGCACTAAGCTGCCATTGGAGATTATTCCCTTGACATGATCCTGCTGATCCATTCACACTCATGTCAAAACACAAAAGCTTTTCTCCAAAAGAGCGTGACAAAAACTACACAACCCTAGTTATTACATGAAATCATATCAAACAACAACTTAGAAATAGTAACTTCACACCCTTCTAAACAAAAAGGAGAAGAGACATACGCCATCCTTACCAAGTGCAATACATCTATGGAAACAAGCCGTGCATCTTGACCTTCGATTGTTACCAACAGTACATTCCCGGCAACATCTGCAGTCGTTTTGTTGTTTACAATTTCTTGCCTGTTAGAATATTGCAGGTAGACCGTTTTACCCCTTACTTGAGCAGGCTCTGAAGATGAAGCATAATACGATATCATGGCAATAGCTTGATTCAAGTCAGCCTAAGAAGGGTAAACAAAAACATATATTTAATTACTAACTTCATTAATATGGTGGAAGAAATTTGACCAGAATTTTAAAAAAAAATCTGATTAAACTTACGAATTCAATGAAAGCTTGATTACGATTGGCTCCAACATTGCACTTGGTGTTAACGACCTTACCAAATGGCTTCCCCAGCTCGATCAACTCTTCCTCCGTACACTCCCATGGCAAGTTTCTCAAATGCAGCACCTTAGATGGGGGTTGAGTGTAACGGAACTGCGGCTGACTTGATACCGAGGCCATCCCGGTCGGAAATCAACCCCTCTAAAAATTTTTGGCAAGAGAAGACAGATCAGAAACCCTAGATGCCAAAAAATATATATGTTTAATTCAAAATCGAAATATATACATAGATCAATCAAAACCAGGAAAATGCAATGAAATTAAGGGAATAAAATAAACCTGAAAACAAAAAGAAACTAATGAGAAAATCCGTGGAAACTTCTGAAGTTCGTTAAGTTAGGGCTTCAAGGAATTTGAGATAAATTGGTATGGTAGATTTTCCGTCTTTCATTAAATTCGTTTTGGTTTTATTAAGGGATGGGCATCGTCCTGGGCTTTTGGCGCCGATGGGCGTTATGTATTCGGGAAGGAGAGATTGGATTGGATTGTATTTTCCCTTCTTATATTACTTTTCTTGAGAAACGAAAGGACCGGACTTTACCCGACCCGAGGCAGCGGTTTTTCTTTTCGTTTTGGGCCTTTTGGCCACTAAGGCAGCGTCTTCGGATTCTTAAACTTTGGTGCCCACGTTGCTGTGGAATATAAAAACGTGCAACTGGAGAATTATTTACGACTACTTTTGAAAAATACTAATATTTAGAAAAATTCTTTTTGAAAAATATTTTTAAATATTTTAATTTCAGATTTAATTTTTTAATATTATTTTAAAAAATTATTTTTAAGAAATAAAATGTTCATATTAGACATAATACTATAAAATAAAAATTTGTGTTTAAATAATATTCAAATTAGTTAACATTATTATATTTCAATAAGAATTTAAAAATGATTTATTATAACTTATTATTGATATATAAAATATAAATGATGAATATTTTTAAATTAATTACTATTAATGATTATTTATTTGTAAAAATTTAATTTGAATATATAAATTATATTTTAAATATTAAAGTATAATAATTACATATTTAAATATATAATGTTATATATTTGAAATAAACTTTGATAAGAAAATAATTGTATAGGTAATTTAAATATTACTTAAAATACATAAGTCATTTGACTCCAAAAGTATTTTTCCCACATCCAAAAACTAAAAATGCTTTTGAGTTTAGGTACAAAAGCATTTTTCATTTCAAAAGTTGTCTATTTAACATTGTTTATGGCTCTAAATAAAGTTTATTAACCCGTTAAGAAAAAATAGAATTTAAGTTTAACTATTACAAATATAAATACAATACAAGTATAAATATATGTCCAAACAAATACAATGTAAAATTAAACCAATTATGAAGCACAATCAATAAAAAAAATAAAATAAATCCCATCCATGGTAGATAAATATGTTGAAACTGAAACCTCACATATCGCAATTACACATGACAAAGCTTGAACACGAATACCCAAAACCTAAAAACTCCATCTTAACCAACAATACTAAAACCTAATTCCCCATTGAAAAAAAAAACTCAAAATTAACATTTTCAGTTATTTAAATTTATAAACAAAATTTATGATGATGATCAAAACCACTTAATATAATTTTCTTTTATAAAAATGTGAAAATAATAAGTAAACAATATCTTATTGAAGAAAATTTTATTTTAATTTATTTCTTTTGGCATTATCTTTTAAACATTTCACATTTAAACTTTTGCTTTGTTTAAACTAACTTGAAATGCTTTAACAAATTTAAAGATGAAAATGTAAAATAAAATTTTCATAATTTAAAATTTACATTTACTAAATTTTAATTATATTTTGTACTTAAATATTTTAAGTAATATACTAAATAGATAAGTTAAATTTAGTATTTAATTTTTGGATTAATATATTTCGTACCTAAGTTTGACACCTTTTTCTAATGGGGTATCAATGTTATTTCTTGGTCCAATTTGGTACATATATTTGACAAAATTTATATATTTTGGTACCTAAAGATAATAAAAAAGTTAATTTTTTTAGTGTTTAATTTGGGTTTTAGGGTTGATTTAATGAAAGTTATTTGCTAACATCATTAAGGTTGATTTTTCCATCATTTTGTTAATAGAATAAACTTAGTGCTAATTGTGAACTTGTAACATCCCGATTTTGGGCCTAGTCGGAACAATAGTTTCGGAACCACAAATCCGAGGTCAGAGAAATTATTTTTGATATTATTTTATGTGTTATAGCATGATTTTATAGATATTTGAAAAGTTTGGTGAATTAATTTTAGCAGTTGCATGCTTAATTTCAAAAAAGGGCTTAAATCGCATAAAGAGTGAAAATTATGTTCTACTAGTCAAGAGTGTTATGTTGTAATAGCCCGATTTTGGGCTTAGTCGGAACACTGGTTTTGGGACTACAAATTCGAAGTCAAGAAATTATTTTTATTATTATTTTGGTGTTATAGCATGATTATATTAGTGCATGAAAAATTTGGTGAGGAAATTTTAGCGTTTATGAGCTTAATTTCGAAAAAGGACTAAATCGCATAAGGGGTAAAAGTTCTATCTTACTTGATAGATGTACCACATAGCAAGAGAACCAAAATTGGGGGTCTTTAAAGTGCAATTAGACCCTTTAGAAGCTGATGGCCGGCCATAGGGGACAAGAAAATCAAATGTTCAAAGGAGTTAGTGACTTAATGTATGATAAAATAATACCTTAGAGACTAGCCTTCATTTTTTTTCATTCTTCCTTTCTTCCCCCCACCAAAATTTTCAGCCATTCTAAGGGTTTTGGAAGTTTGAAATCTTAGCCACTTATATCTCTCTTAAGTAAGTGATTGAGATGCTTATTTTTGATAATTTTGGTACTTTTAGAACCCTTATGGCATGAGCTAGCTAATGGGGGGACCATTTTGCAAAATGGTTGATAATCTACAGATTTTCCATTAAAGGATTTATGATGTTTGCTTAGTTTTTATGGAAGCAAATGAATCTTAGTTGTGTAGTAAACAATTTTGGTGACAGGATTTCTCATGAAAACCCTAATAGGACCATTTTGTAAAGTATGTAAAATGGATAGTAATGTTGTGAAACCATGGGAATTTTGGGTCACTATAAGAGTAAAAAGGGTTTGGCTAGGCTTAAGATTTGAAGAAACTCGAAAAAATTGATTTTCGAGCCTAGGGGTAAAATGGTCATTTTGCCAAAAAAGTGAAATTATGATTGCTTAAATTTATTTAGAGGTTAAATGAGTAATTTTTTTTATTATTTTAGATTAAAAACACGAAAATCGGACTTGAAACGAGGAAAGGCCAAGAAAGTAGAGTAAATCATCTAGTCACCTACATTTTGTAATCCGAGGTAAGTTGTATGTTAATAATGCAACTATATTGTTATGATGTGTAACTGAATTGACATTGCATAAATTGTTTTAATTATGAATATGAGTATGCTTGTTGAGAAACTAATGTAATAAATACTCTCGGTTGAACATTAGGAATAGATTTGGATATTCATGCCATGACATTGGGTGATATGTGTGCTAATGTAAGACATGTCTGGGACATGCATCAGCCACATTATGAGAGTCAGTGTAAGACATGTCTAGGACATGCATCGGCCACATTATGAGAGCCAGTGTAAGACATGTCTAGGACATGCATCAGCCTAGAGATATACAAGCTAGTGTAAGACCTGTCTAGGACATGGCATCAACTTGTTGAGTGTTGTGTAAGACCTGTCTGGGGCATGGCATCGACACTAATAGATGAGAGCCAGTGTAAGACCGGTCTGGGACACGGCATCGGCCTCGATGTATGAAAGTCAGTATAAGACCTGTCTGGGACGTGGCATCGACTTTGATGTGCTAGCTAGTGTAAGACCATGTCTGGGACATGGCATCGGCATTTTCTCAGATGTTTGGGGCTATTGAATATCTTGCAATATTCCAAATGGTTTAACGGGATATTTATGGTTTATATCGAAATGAGAGAACTTATGACCATGTGGTGAGTAGTATAGGTACCTAAACGAGAATTACGACATTCGAACTTCATTTACATTGTATGTTTAGTAAAGGAGGAAAGTAAGTAAGTATACATATGACTACTTTTGTATTTTAAACGAATTATGATATGTTAACCAATGTTGTAGGATTGGTTAGAAATAAATATGAGCAAGTAGTGTTTATGAATCCTTACTTTCATAAAAAAAAATCGAGATATGTTGGGAGTATGATCCCTTATGGTATCTTATAGTTACTCATTGTTGCATGTAGCTTACTAAGATTTATGCTTACATCTTTTCCTTTCCATTTTCTTATAGTGCAGCTAAAGTAGCTTGTGGATCATCGCCTTACGTCAGAAAAGTCAGTCACACTATCCCTAAAGCATTTGGTATAGCTAGTTTTATCATTTTGATTATGGCATGTATAGGAACTAGTCTTTTTGTAATGGTCACATTGTTTTGGGCCAAATGAGTGGCTTGTCATAGCTTTTTAGTCATTTTGTATAATGCCATGGATGGTGGCTATTATTGGTTATTGATAAGTGTAAATGATAATGATTTCATAGATGAGAAAATCACATGACTAATCAAGTTCTTGTTAGATTGTTTAAGTGTAATGTGGTTGAATTACCTTTGTGTTGCTGTGTGAATTGGTGGTATGTATTGCTTTATAGGTAGGTGTAAGTAAGGGTGGCAAAAAGGCTTGGTAGATAGCCTATTTTTGTCCACACGGCTAGACACACGGGCGTGTACCTAGGCCATGTGTAACGCACGGTCAGCCCCATTGGCGTGTTGTTCGACCGTGTGTCCCCTGCACCTTGAATTTGCAAGTCAGTATACATGGTAGTAAACACACGGGCAGAGACACGGTCGTGTGTCTCAGCCGTGTGGAGGACACGGCCTTTGGCCATGGGTATGTGCCTTGGCCGTGTGCCTCAATTTGGTTGCTGATGTCAGAAACAAAATGTTAAGGTTTTTACACACGGGCTGCAAAACGGGATTGTTATGTCCATGTGAGGGACACGGGCATGATCGTGGCAGTGTGAAAAGCCCTGTAGGTTCGAATTTGAAATTTAATTCACATGGGCTTGGGGCATAAGCATGTCCCCTTGTGCTTAGGCCGTGTGAACCACACGGGCCTTCTGTACGGCCAGGTCAAAATGGCCACACGGGTGTGTCATCTTTCCACATGGGCATGTGCCCCTATCTCAAGTTACAGTCCTTTCAAAGTCTGTAAAGATGTTCGGTTTAATCCCGGATAGTTTCCCAAGGATGATTTGGGCCTTATAGGCCAATATTGAGAATTTTTTTTAGATTAAGAGTAAAAAGTTTTAAATTTGATTTAGTTTTTTTTTTATAATTCGAAAATGATCGTATGCATGTGTTTAAGTTCAGTAATGCCTCGTGCCCAATCCCGGCCTCGGACTCAGGTGAGGGGTGTTACATTTAGTAGTATTAAAGCTATGGTTTAGTCGATTCTAGGACTAATCTAGCGTGAGTACGAGTCTAGCTATACATGTCATAATGGTATATTGATAGTGTGATGACTCCTGACGAAATAAATTGTGTTTTTATATATAGTAAATGGATCCTGATGTGGCTACGGCAAATGACGTGGAAAGTAATGCGCTGAATCCCACTGAAGGGACCACGCCAGTTGATAGTGGACCTATGACAATGAGTCAGGGCGAAGGGGCTAGAGAAGCTTACCTCCATATAATGGACGCGTGGTACTCGGAGTTTATTCGTTTGAATCCGAATACTCCACCTCCCCCATCTCCTCCAATTCTTCATCCCATCCCTATAACTCCTCAGAGCAGAAATGGCTAGAAGAGAGAAACCTCTAGTAGACAGAATCCGTAAGTATGAGGCCAAGGAATTTTGGGAAAATATTGATGATGATCCAAAGAGGGCCGAGTTTTGGTTGGAAAATACCATTAGGGTATTTGACGAATTATCGTGCACACCGGAAGAGTGTATGAAGTGTGTAGTGTCACTCCTACGAGATTCGGCCTATCAATGGTGGAATACTCTCGTGTCAGTGTTACTGTGTAACACCCCGAACCCGAGACCGACACCGGAGTCGGACACGAGATGTTAACAAACTTTGAAAAAAAAAATTTTCCAGACACTGCCCAGTCTGAGTACTAGTCGCTTCAAAAATCATATCTTGAGTTTCACAACTCGAAAATCAGTTTTGTGATTTTTCCCTGAAACTAGACTCATGTCCCCACCTATGTATTTTTTTCTAGAATTTTTGGTCGGGCCAATTAGTACAGTTTATTAGTCAAAGTCTCCCAAGTTACAGGGGTCGACTACACTGACCTTTACCCCTTACGACTGGGATATCTCGCCGCACAGAGCTTCAATACTGATGCCGTTTGTTTCTATGGAAACTAGACTCAGAGAGGAATCCATACATATATGGTATGACCCTAATTATCTCTGGTCAATTTATAGTGAATTTCCAAAGTCGGAACAGGGAATCCAGAAACTGTTCTGGCCCTGTTCCACAAGAACCCGAATATCTCTTACTGTACTGTTCCTATTATTGTTTCGTTACTTCCATATGAAAGTAGATTCATCAAGGTTCGATTACATAATTTAATCACTATTTAATTCCACTCCTACGAATTCTTGTGATTTTTCCAATCCACACCACTGCTGCTATCAGCTTCTGTTTTCAAAGTAAACCTTACCTAATTTGGGGTTTCATGGACCAACTAGGGCCTTGTCATACATAAGCCCACATATGATCATACTTAGCCATTCCAGTGGCTGATCATTTGCTCAACACTTCCATTCCAACTATAGTTACATCATGAAACCATCTATACATTCATAAACACGAATGGTCTAATGCCATACTTCACTTCTACAAGCCATTTTCGCATGGCTGAACACTTATACATTTCATAAAGTACTCGAAAAACAACAATGGGTAGTCCTATACATGCCATATCAAGATTCAACCAAAATAGTACCCAAAAGAGCCTTTGATAGTGTGGGCGACTTCGACTTCAAGATCCCGAGTCCGATAGCTGGAGAACCAAAAATCTATAAAACAGAGGAGCAATGTAACGAGTAAGCAATTTATGCTTAGTAAGTTTGAGCAAGGAATTCCAGCATGCACAAATAATAGCACACATTTAGCTAAACGGAATATTTCATAATACGCAATTTACCGATATCGAACTTGCTTCACAACATTAACAACCCTTATGTACATACAAAATAAACTAACTTGGCCGAAGGCCGGTAGCTCGTTTATCAACTGAGCGAACATTTATTTGTAAGGGCTCGATTAATATTCAACACATACGTAACATATCCCCATATTGGGATGTTTTTCGAGTATTCGCTGGAATTTTACAGCAAGCTCATTCATTACCAAATCACGTACCTTCGGGATTTAACCGGATATAGCTCCTCGTTCAAATGCCTTCGGGACATAGCCCGGATTTAGTAACTCACACAATGCCTTCGGACATAACCCGGATTTAACAACTCGCACAAATGCCTTCGGGACTTAACCCGGATTTAACAACTCGCACGAATGCCTTCGGGACTTAACCCGGATTTAACAACTCGCACGAATGCCTTCGGAACTTAATCCGGATATATTCACTTAGCACAAAGCCTTCGGGACTTAGCCCGGACAGCATTCAATTAATCATGCACATTCATATTTCATTTTCGTTTACGAAACTCAAACACAAGGCACATATTGTCCTTGCACATTCGGCTCAATAGCCACACATAGAGCATGATTTAATCACGTCGAAATTTAAGCTCTCTTACTCAAGAACTTACCTCGGGTGTTGTCGAACGATCCCGCTAACTATTCGACCACTTTTTCCTTCCCTTTATCGGATTTATTTCCCCTTTGCTCTTGAGCTTAATCAAACAAATAAATTGATTTCATCATTTAGGCATCAAAAGATGAACACAAGGCACTTAGCCCATATTCATACATTAGACATTAAAGTCTCATACATGCAAAAATCATGCATCAACACAACATATTAGCTAATTTCTTTCCCCTTGGCCGAATATGCATGTCCATTTTTGGGGTCGATTTCAACATTTAATACACACATATACCCACTAGTAAAGCATCCTCCCCCTTTCCATCGATTTAACACATGCATTGCTCATCAACATGCAAAGTTACATTCGGCCTTAGCACACATCTTGCTAGCCGATTCTTCTCCCTTTAGCAACCAATGCACATATGTGCTCACACAAAAATGCTAAAAAGGAGGTTCAAGAATCATCAAGCCATCATCACATGCATCATTAACAAGCTTCATATTTTGCATGCAATGGCATTAACACAACCTCCACCTAGGCCGAATCTTAACTCATCCTCATACCTCATCACCACAACATCAAACATCAACCAAGAATGATGCATCCATGGTCGAGTGCCATTTCCATCACATAGCAAGATTTAGACCATGGGCTAGGTAGAACTCAAGCTAACCACTAAATCATGCATGCATCTCATGAAACATCATCAAACATACCTTAGCCTAGCTACATGCATGGCCGAATCTCTTCACCTTTCTTCTTCTTTCCTCCTTAAAATTTTTGGCCAAGGATGAACCAAAGGATGAGAAATTTTTTTCTTTGTTTTTTTCTTTCTAATTTAGGCTAGAATGGAGGTGAGAAAGGATGAACACAAACTTTTCTCCTTTCTTCTCTTGAGCTCACGGCAATGGGGGGAACAAACACTACACACACATTTTTTTTTCTTTTGTTTCCATTTCTTTATTACCCATACTTCTTATTTTATTCTTCCACTAACAAAACATGTTTCATGACATGTTTTGCCCATCATTCTTTGTCATGGCCGGCCACTACTCATTAGGGGGGGAATTTGACATGCAAGTCCCCCCCTTTGTCCACATGCACTAATAGGTCCTCACACATTGACCTATCACATTTTAGAATTTTCTCACATAAGTCCTATTGACTAAATTCACATGAAATCAACCAAATTGAAGCTTGAAATTTTCACACATTCATAATTACATATTCTAGACAATAAGTATCACATTCAAACATTTCGGTGACTCGGTTTAGCGGTCCCGAAGCCACTTCCCGACTAGGGTCAACTTTGGGCTGTCACAACTCTCCCCACTTAAGAAATTTTCGTCCCCGAAAATCTTACCGGTAAATAGGTTTGGGTATCATTCTTTCATCAAGCTCTCGGTCTCCCAAGTAGCTTCCTCGATCCCGTGTTTGAGCCATAACACCTTTACTAGCGGAACTCTTTTGTTTCGCAACTCCTTCACTTCACGAGCTAGGATACGCATCGGTTCTTCTTCATAGCTCATGTCGACTTGAATTTCAACCTCTGATGGGCTAATTATATGCGATGGATCAGATCGATAGCGTCGAAGCATCGAAACATGAAAGACGTCATGAATCTTTTCAAGCTCCGGGGGCAAAATCAATCTATACGCAACCGGACCAACTCGTTCGGAGATTTCGTACGGCCCAATGAATCTTGGGCTCAACTTGCCCTTACGGCCGAACCTGAGTATCTTTTTCCAAGGTGAAACCTTAAGGAACACTTTGTCTCCCACCTGATACTCGATGTCTTTTCGTTTCAAATCTGCGTACGACTTCTGACGATCCGTGGCTACCTTCAGACTTTCACGGATTACCTTTACTTTCTGCTCAGCATCTTTAATCAAATCAACTCCGAAAATTTTACTTTCACCGAGCTCGGTCCAAAACAATGGTGTACGGCATTTACGACCGTACAAAGCCTCGTAAGGTGCCATCTTAATACTTGATTGAAAACTATTGTTGTAAGCGAATTCAATCAAAGGTAAATACCGTTCCCATGAACTACTGAACTCGAGGATGCAACATCTCAACATATCCTCAAGTATCTGAATTATCCGCTCGGATTGACCATCGGTTTGGGGGTGAAAAGCAGTGCTAAAATGCAACTTGGTACCCAGAGCTTCTTGCAATTTCTTCCAAAATCGTGAGGTGAATCTCGGATCTCTATCCGACACGATAGAAACAGGTACCCCGTGTAATCTCACAATTTGATAAACGTACAATTCAGCTAGTTTATCCAATGAAAAATCCGTATGTATGGGGATGAAATGAGCCGACTTAGTCAGTCTATCAAAAATAACCCATATCGCATCCTTCTCACTTGCTGACAAAGGCAGTCCGGACACAAAGTCCATTGTGACTCGATCCCATTTCCACTCAGGTATCATGATCGGCTGGAGTAATCCTGAAGGCACTTGATGTTCCGCTTTCACTTGTTGACATATTAAACATCTCGAAACAAAGTCAGAGATGTCCCGTTTCATACCATGCCACCAAAATTGACGTTTCAAATTGTTGTACATTTTCGTACTCCCCGGGTGAATTAACATTTGGCTACAATGGGCTTCGTTCAGAATCATCGAAATGAGTTCCGAATTCCTTGGAACACACAAACGATTTCTGAACCTCAAACAATCATCATCATCAATTTGAAACTCCGATTCCTCGTTCGGAAAACACTTAGCCCGTTTTGCAACCAATTCATCATCGACTTTCTGAGCTTCACGAATTTGGTGAGTCAATAATGGTTTAGCTTTTAATTCAGCTACTAACACACTGTCTGGTAAAACAGACAAATGCACGTTCATCGCTCGTAAAGCAAACAATGACTTCCGGCTTAAGGCGTCCGCAACCATGTTAGCCTCTCCCGGGTGGTAATCAATGACAAGCTCGTAATCTCTCAACAACTCAAGCCAACGTCTTTGTCGCAGATTCAAGTCTCGTTGAGTCATCAAATATTTGAGACTTTTGTGATCCGAACATACATGGCACTTCTCACCAAACAGATAATGTCGCCATATTTTTAAAGCAAACACGATGGCAGCTAGTTCGAGATCATGGGTCGGATAATTCCTCTCGTGTGGCTTCAATTGTCTCGACGCATAGGCCACGACTCGACCTTCTTGCATCAATACGCAACCCAACCCAAGTAGGGATGCGTCACTATAGATGACAAACTCTTTACCTGATTCGGGTTGCACCAAAATTGGAGCTTCAGTCAAACGAGTTTTCAGTTGGTCGAAACTTTTCTGACATTTCTCCGTCCACTCGAACTTAACATCCTTTTGAAGTAGCTTCGTCATTGGTGTGGCTATCATCGAGAAACCTTTCACAAATCGTCAGTAATAACCGGCGAGCCCCAAAAAGCTCCGAACTTCAGTAACATTTCTCGGAGGTTTCCAGTCCAGTATGGCTGAAATTTTGTTCGGGTCAACTCGAATACCCGACGTGGATACCACATGACCCAAGAAGCTAACCTCTCTTAACCAGAACTCACACTTACTAAACTTAGCATATAACCGCTTATCCCGCAAAATTTGCAGCACTAGCCTCAGATGCTCAGCATGTTCGGTCTCGTCTCTTGAATAGACCAAAATGTCATCAATGAACACCACTATGAACCGATCCAAATACGGCCTGAAGATCCGATTCATCAAATCCATAAATACTGCAGGGGCATTAGTGAGCCCAAACGGCATCACTAAGAATTCGTAGTGACCATATCTCGTTCTGAAGGCAGTTTTAGGAATATCTGAATCTCGGATTCGCAACTGATAATAGCCCGATCTCAAATCTATTTTTGAGAACACTGAGGCTCCCTTCAGTTGGTCGAACAAATCATCGATGCGCGGCAACGGATATTTGTTCTTTATCGTCACTTTATTCAGCTGGCGATAGTCAATGCACAACCTCATGGTTCCGTCCTTCTTTTTCACGAACAATACTGGTGCACCCCAAGGTGAGAAACTTGGTCGAGCGAAACCTCTATCCGTCAGTTCTTGCAACTGAGCTTTCAACTCCTTTAACTCGGTTGGTGCCATACGATACGGAGCTATCGAAATCGGCGTAGTCCCAGGTACAAGCTCAATACCAAACTCTACCTCCCGAACAGGTGGTAAACCCGGTAATTCTTCTGGAAAAACATCCGGGTATTCACAAACCACCGGCACAGATTCGGGTTTCTTTTCTAATTCTTTGTCATCAAGTACATACGCAAGGTATGCTTCGCACCCTTTTCTTACATATTTCTGTGCCAACATTGCTGATATTACAGCTGGCATCCCCTCCAAGTCCGCAGACTCAATTGGGACTACTTCGTTATTTGCGCACCTCAAATCAATAGTCTTGCTCTTGCAATTCACAATCGCATCATGCGCGGTCAACCAATCCAAACCAAGGATAACATCAAATTCATCAAACGGAAAAAGCATCAAGTCCGCCGGAAAACAGGAACCTCGAATTTCCAGGGGACATTTCTCACACACTTTGTCGACAAGCACGTAATGACCCAAGGGATTTGACACCCGAATTACAAACTCAGTAGACTCAATAGGTAAAGTCTTACTGGATGCTAAGGTTTCACATATGTAAGAATGAGTAGAACCGGGGTCAATCAAAGCAATTACATTAGTATCAAAGAGAGTGAATGTACCGGTAATAACATCAGGCGAAGAAGCATCCTCGCGGGCACGTATAGCATAAGCTCTAGCAGGCGCACGAGCTTCGGATCTGGTTATATCATCTCTAAATCCTCTCTGACCACCACTAGCATTGCCCGTATTTCTAGATGGTCTACCTCGAGCAGTGGTAGCACCCGGTTTCCCACTCTGATTTTCATTCTGTTCAAACAACCTCGGGCAATCTTTAATGAAGTGGTCAACTGATCCGCACTTGTAACAGGAGCGGTCAGGGAATCTACAACTCCCCGAATGCCATTTACCGCAATATCGACACTTCGTTCTATCTCGACATTCATTCCCAACACTGGCGACCGAAGTGCCTCGTGTACCCACAGGGGGTCGATCACGATCTCGTCTAAAAAGGCCCGAAGTGCCTCTAAACTGGCCCGTATCATCTCGAAATCTCTTTGATGTCTGTTGAAGAGACCTTCCCGAGGATCTTTTACGAAACTCTCCAGTTCCCTCATCAACTCTTTGCTTTTCTTTTCTAAGCTCTTCGGCTTTACAAGCTCGTTCAACAAGTACCATGAACTCTCGTATTTCAAGAACGCCAACGAACATTTTTATATCTTCATTCAGCCCATCCTCGAAGCGTTTACACATAATAGCTTCGGACGAAACACATTCCCGAGCGTATTTGCTAAGTCTAACAAATTTTTGCTCGTAATCAGTAACCGACATGGAGCCTTGCTTAAGCTCAAGAAATTCCTTCCGTTTTTTATCAACAAATCTCTGACTGATATACTTTTTCCGAAACTCAGTTTGGAAAAACTCCCAAGTTACTTGCTCTCGGGGCACAACAGAAGTCAGAGTACTCCACTAATAGTAGGCAGAATCACGTAGCAAGGAGATAGCACACTTTAGGCATTCATCGGGTGTACAAGATAGCTCATCGAGTACCCGGATAGTGTTGTCCAGCCAAAATTCAGCTTGCTCGGCATCATCGCTATCCATAGCCTTAAATTCAGTAGCCCCATGTTTTCGGATTCTGTCAACTGGGGGCTTATTTGACCTTATTTGGTCCGTTACCGGTGGTATTGTAGGTGCGGGGGTAGTATTTGTCGGGAATGGAGGTTGTGGAACAGCCATATTAGTTCGAATGTATTGGTTAAACCAATCATTCATCACGCTATAGAATGCTTGTCTAGCTTCATCATTCGGATTACTAGCATTAGGTTGAGAGTCTACCGGCACTGCCCCTTGCGCGGGAGCAGGCCCTACACTCTCAAGATCATCAGCTACCTCTCGGTCACGATCAGGATCCATTACTATAAACACATTTACAATTGTCAGAAATCACCACACTATCAAGTAATCACATAAAATGGCATGTATAGCTAGACCCAACACATTACGGTAGTCCTAGAATTGACTAAACCGTAGCTCTGATACCAATAAAATGTAACACCCCGAACCCGAGACCGACACCGGAGTCGGACACGAGATGTTAACAAACTTTGAAAAAAAATTTTCCAGACACTGCCCAGTCTGAGTACTAGTCGCTTCAAAAATCATATCTTGAGTTTCACAACTCGAAAATCAGTTTTGTGATTTTTCCCTGAAACTAGACTCATGTCCCCACCTATGTATTTTTTTCTAGAATTTTTGGTCGGGCCAATTAGTACAGTTTATTAGTCAAAGTCTCCCAAGTTACAGGGGTCGACTACACTGACCTTTACCCCTTACGACTGGGATATCTCGCCGCACAGAGCTTCAATACTGATGCCGTTTGTTTCTATGGAAACTAGACTCAGAGAGGAATCCATACATATATGGTATGACCCCTAATTATCTCTGGTCAATTTATAGTGAATTTCCAAAGTCGGAACAGGGAATCCAGAAACTGTTCTGGCCCTGTTCCACAAGAACCCGAATATCTCTTACTGTACTGTTCCTATTATTGTTTCGTTACTTCCATATGAAAGTAGATTCATCAAGGTTCGATTACATAATTTAATCACTATTTAATTCCACTCCTACGAATTCTTGTGATTTTTCCAATCCACACCACTGCTGCTATCAGCTTCTGTTTTCAAAGTAAACCTTACCTAATTTGGGGTTTCATGGACCAACTAGGGCCTTGTCATACATAAGCCCACATATGATCATACTTAGCCATTCCAGTGGCTGATCATTTGCTCAACACTTCCATTCCAACTATAGTTACATCATGAAACCATCTATACATTCATAAACACGAATGGTCTAATGCCATACTTCACTTCTACAAGCCATTTTCGCATGGCTGAACACTTATACATTTCATAAAGTACTCGAAAAACAACAATGGGTAGTCCTATACATGCCATATCAAGATTCAACCAAAATAGTACCCAAAAGAGCCTTTGATAGTGTGGGCGACTTCGACTTCAAGATCCCGAGTCCGATAGCTGGAGAACCAAAAATCTATAAAACAGAGGAGCAATGTAACGAGTAAGCAATTTATGCTTAGTAAGTTTGAGCAAGGAATTCCAGCATGCACAAATAATAGCACACATTTAGCTAAACGGAATATTTCATAATACGCAATTTACCGATATCGAACTTGCTTCACAACATTAACAACCCTTATGTACATACAAAATAAACTAACTTGGCCGAAGGCCGGTAGCTCGTTTATCAACTGAGCGAACATTTATTTGTAAGGGCTCGATTAATATTCAACACATACGTAACATATCCCCATATTGGGATGTTTTTCGAGTATTCGCTGGAATTTTACAGCAAGCTCATTCATTACCAAATCACGTACCTTCGGGATTTAACCGGATATAGCTCCTCGTTCAAATGCCTTCGGGACATAGCCCGGATTTAGTAACTCACACAATGCCTTCGGGACATAACCCGGATTTAACAACTCGCACAAATGCCTTCGGGACTTAACCCGGATTTAACAACTCGCACGAATGCCTTCGGGACTTAACCCGGATTTAACAACTCGCACGAATGCCTTCGGAACTTAATCCGGATATATTCACTTAGCACAAAGCCTTCGGGACTTAGCCCGGACAGCATTCAATTAATCATGCACATTCATATTTCATTTTCGTTTACGAAACTCAAACACAAGGCACATATTGTCCTTGCACATTCGGCTCAATAGCCACACATAGAGCATGATTTAATCACGTCGAAATTTAAGCTCTCTTACTCAAGAACTTACCTCGGGTGTTGTCGAACGATCCCGCTAACTATTCGACCACTTTTTCCTTCCCTTTATCGGATTTATTTCCCCTTTGCTCTTGAGCTTAATCAAACAAATAAATTGATTTCATCATTTAGGCATCAAAAGATGAACACAAGGCACTTAGCCCATATTCATACATTAGACATTAAAGTCTCATACATGCAAAAATCATGCATCAACACAACATATTAGCTAATTTCTTTCCCCTTGGCCGAATATGCATGTCCATTTTTGGGGTCGATTTCAACATTTAATACACACATATACCCACTAGTAAAGCATCCTCCCCCTTTCCATCGATTTAACACATGCATTGCTCATCAACATGCAAAGTTACATTCGGCCTTAGCACACATCTTGCTAGCCGATTCTTCTCCCTTTAGCAACCAATGCACATATGTGCTCACACAAAAATGCTAAAAAGGAGGTTCAAGAATCATCAAGCCATCATCACATGCATCATTAACAAGCTTCATATTTTGCATGCAATGGCATTAACACAACCTCCACCTAGGCCGAATCTTAACTCATCCTCATACCTCATCACCACAACATCAAACATCAACCAAGAATGATGCATCCATGGTCGAGTGCCATTTCCATCACATAGCAAGATTTAGACCATGGGCTAGGTAGAACTCAAGCTAACCACTAAATCATGCATGCATCTCATGAAACATCATCAAACATACCTTAGCCTAGCTACATGCGTGGCCGAATCTCTTCACCTTTCTTCTTCTTTCCTCCTTAAAATTTTTGGCCAAGGATGAACCAAAGGATGAGAAATTTTTTCTTTGTTTTTTTCTTTCTAATTTAGGCTAGAATGGAGGTGAGAAAGGATGAACACAAACTTTTCTCCTTTCTTCTCTTGAGCTCACGGCAATGGGGGGAACAAACACTACACACACATTTTTTTTTTCTTTTGTTTCCATTTCTTTATTACCCATACTTCTTATTTTATTCTTCCACTAACAAAACATGTTTCATGACATGTTTTGCCCATCATTCTTTGTCATGGCCGGCCACTACTCATTAGGGGGGGAATTTGACATGCAAGTCCCCCCCTTTGTCCACATGCACTAATAGGTTCTCACACATTGACCTATCACATTTTAGAATTTTCTCACATAAGTCCTATTGACTAAATTCACATGAAATCAACCAAATTGAAGCTTGAAATTTTCACACATTCATAATTACATATTCTAGACAATAAGTATCACATTCAAACATTTCGGTGACTCGGTTTAGCGGTCCCGAAGCCACTTCCCGACTAGGGTCAACTTTGGCTGTCACATACTGAGAGAGAGAGAGTAACTTGGGATTTCTTCTAGGAGGAGTTCCGTAAAAAGTACATTAGTCAAAGGTTCATAGATCAAAAGAGAAAAGAATTCATTTAGCTAAAGTAAGGTCGTATGACGGTGACTGAGTACGAGCGTGAGTTTGTGAGGCTTAGCAAATATGCGTGAGAGTGCGTATCTACAGAAGCCATTATGTGTAGGAGGTTTGAAGATGGTCTAAACGAAGACATCCGTTTATTAGTTTGTATTTTAGAGTTGAGAGAGTTTGCGGTACTTGTCGATAGAGCTTGCGAGGCCGAAGAATTGGTCGAAGAGAAGAGAAAAGCTGACGTTGAGTCTAATGACTCAAAGAAAAGATAGATGGGGAAATCACATCAAACCTCATCCAAGAGATCGAGAGGGTTTCCTACTCGATCAGATGGGTCAGTGAGGTTCTTGAGCAAGAGCAAGAATAAGCAGTACGCAGTGACAGAAGCCCAAACCACTTCTATTGCAAGTGTTGGTAGTGCTCGCCCGAATAGACCAAAATGTTCACAGTGCGACAGAAGTCATTTCGGTGAGTGCCGAGGTAATAAAAGAGGCTACTTTAAATGTGGGCCGTTAGACCATTTTATTCGTAGCTATCCCGAGATGGTCGAGAAAGATAAGGACCAAAGTGTGAGATCGGGTAACGCTCCTTCAAGGGGTAAACCACATAAGAACCCAGGAAATGGGGCTAGTAGTAGAGGTGTGCCTAGAGATGCTACTGTGAGGTTCGAGGGCAGAGCGCCTGCAAGGACTTATGCTATTCGTGCCCATGAAGAGGCAGAGTCTCCTGATGTGATTATGGGTACCTTTTCTATCCATGATATATCTGTCGTTTCTTTGATTGACTTGGGTTCTACCCATTCCTATATTTGTATGAAATTGATACCTCGTATGAATGTGATAGCCGAGTCCACTGAATTTGTGGTAAAAGGGTCCAACCCTTTAGGTAAACATGTGTTGGTTGACCAAGTGTGTAGAAATTATCCCTTGATGATTAGAGGTCATTGTTTTTCGACTAACTTAATGTTATTTCCGTTTAATGAATTTGATATAATCCTTGGGATGGATTGGTTAACTTCTCATGATGTTGTAGTGGACTGTGGATGAACAATTATCGAGTTGAAATGTGGGAATAGGGATGTTCTTCGGGTTGAAACAGATGAATTAGAAAATTCGCCTGTAGTAATATCGTCTATGACTGCAGAGAGATATTTGAGAAAAGGTTATGAAGCTTACCTCACTTTTGTATTGAATACTCAAACATCTGAATTGAAGATCAAGTTAGTACCATTAGTATGTGATTTTTCATATGTGTTTCAGGAAGAATTACCCGGATTGCCTCTAGTGAGGGAAGTTGAATTTGGAATTGAATTAGTCCCTGGCACGACACCTATCTCGATCGCTCCGTATAGGATGGCTCCGACAGAGTTAAAAGAGTTGAAAGTTCAGCTACAAGAGTTAACGGATAAAGGTGTTACGAGACCGAGCTTTTCTCCGTGGGGTGCTCCGGTACTCTTTGTGAAAAAGAAAGACGGGTCGATGAGGTTATGTATAGACTACAGACAGCTCAACAAGGTGACAGTGAAGAACAAGTATCCCTTTCCAAGGATCGACGATTTGTTTGATCAATTGAAAGGAGCCATCATTTTTCCAAGATAGACTTGAGGTCCGGCTATTACTAGCTCAGAGTAAATTAAGGAGCAGATGTACCGAAAATCGCGTTAGACGAGGTATGGGCACTATGAGTTCCTTGTCATGCCTTCGGTTTAACAAATGCCCTACAGTATTAATGAATTTGATGAACTACATTTTTCGGCCGTATTTGGATAAGTTCGTGGTGGTCTTTATCGATGACATATTGATTTATTCGCATGATGAAGTGAACATGAGGAGCATTTGAGGACGATTTTACAAGCCTTAAGAGATAAGCAGTTGTATGCCAAGTTAGTAAAAGTGAATTTGGCTACGAGAGGTCAAATTCTTGGGACACATTGTGTCAGGTGACTGGATCAGAGTTGACCCGAGTAGATCTCGGCTATCGTTGAGTGGAAACCACCGATGAGTGTGTCAGAGATTTGAAGCTTTTTAGGTTTGGCTGGGTACTACAGAAGATTTGTAATGGATTCTTGATGATAGCTACTTCGATGACAAAGTTGTTACAAAAAGATGTCAAGTTTGAATGGATAAAGAAGTGCCAACAGAGTTTCGAAAAACTAAAGACCTTGTTGACGATGCTCCAGTTTTAGTGCAACCGAAACCGGGAAAAGAATTCGTGTGTATAGCGATGCCTCCTTAAATGGATTGAGATGTGTGCTCATGCAAGAAGACAATGTGATAGCATATGCCTCGAGACAACTTAAGTCGCACGAGAAAAATTACCCGACCTACAATTTAGAGTTGGCCGTCATCGTGTTCGCGTTAAAAATTTAGGGACACCATATGTATGGCGAGAGATGCCGGGTATTTACTGACCATAAGAGTTTAAAGTATTTGATGACTCAAAAGGAGCTGAATTACGACAATGAAGATGGTTAGAGTTGATAAAGGATTACGAGTTGGTGATTGACTACCACCCCGGAAAGGCGAATGTAGTCACCGATGCATTGAGTAGGAAATCATTTTTCGTCTTGAGAGCTATGAATACTCGATTGATCATGATTGATGATGGTCAATTCTAGCAGAGATGAGAGCAAAACCAATGTTCCTTCAAGAGATTTGTGAAGCTTAGAAAGGTGATAAGGATTTACATGCTAAGATGGCTTAGTGTGAGACGGGAAATGAATTAGAATTTTGTATTGGTACCAACGGTTGCATGATGTACCGAGACAGGATTTGTGTGCCTAAGGACAATGAGATTATCTAGAAGATTTACAAGAAGCACTTAGTGGTTGCTTACCTATCCATCCGGGTAGCGTGAAAATGTATAACGACTTGAAGAAATTGTATTGGTGGTTGGGGATGAAAGGACATTTCGGAGTTTGTTTCTAAGTGTCTGTCTATCACAAGTGAAGGCCAGCACCAGTACCTTTGGGTTTACTTCAACCTGTGATGGTTCCCGAGTGGAAATAGGACCATGTTACCATGGATTTTGTGTTAGGGTTGCCTTTGATGCCAAGGAAAAAGGATTCTATTTGGGTCGTTGTGATAGATTAACAAAGTCGGCATATTTTTATACCAGTGCATCCGACTATTCTCTTGAGAAATTGGCTGAATTGTATGTTTCTGAGATCATAAGACTCCATGGAGTACCCTTGTTGATTATTTTCGGATAGAGATCCGAGGTTTACCTTGCGGTTTTGAAAGAAGTTACAAGAGGCATTGGAAAAAAAAATTGAATTTTAGTACGGCATTTCACACGCAAACTGATGGTCAGTCAGAAGAGTGATTCAGATCTTAGAAGACATGTTACGATGTTGTGTTTCTCGAGTTTCAAGGCTGTGGGAAAGTACTTACCATTGGTAGAGTTTGCCTACAATAATAGTTATCAGTCAAGTTTGAAAATGGCGCCTTATAAGGCTTTATATGGACACAAGTGTCGGACACCTTTTATTGGACGAACTTAAGAAAATAAATTCACGGGTGATTAGTTAGAACCGAAAAAAAGTTAGGTGATTCGCGACTGTTTTGAAGGCCACTTCGGATAGATGAAATCTATCGGATTTAAACGAAGGAGTTGAGTTTAAGTCAGATAGGGTTTTGAAGGTATCCCGTGGAGGAAGTCTCAATTGGTAGAAAAGGCAAGCTGAGCCTCATTTATGGACCTTGAGATTACTGAGAGAGTAGGGCTGTTGCCTACTGATTGTCCTTGCCCTTAGAGTTGGAAAGATTTACAAGTTTTTGTGTCATGTTACGTCATATAGATCAGTCCTTCGATGTATCGCGCCAATAGGTTAAGATTCAGGGATATGATTATGGTGTACAAG